>NC_056766.1:3566000-3867500 GCF_018687715.1 Carya illinoinensis
TGACAGCAGAAAAAGTACTACTGGATTTGTGTATACGCTGGGTGGTACATCTGTATCGTGGGCTTCTAAGTTACAGAAGATTGTTGCTCTCTCAACTACAGAAGCGGAATACGTTGCTATAACTGAAGCAGGGAAGGAAATGGTTTGGTTGCAGTCATTCTTGGAGGAATTGGTAAAGAAGAATGAAAAAGGTATTCTGCACAGTGATAGTCAGAGTGCTATTTTTCTTGCAAAGAATCCAACCTTTCATTCCAGAACAAAACACATACAGTTGCGATACCATTTTATCCGATCTCTTCTCGATAGTGGACAGCTGATACTTGAGAAGATTCGAGGAACAGAGAACCCAGCAGACATGTTCACAAAAGTAGTTACTACTGACAAACTGAAGCTGTGTGTAGCTTCAATTGGTCTCCGTACTTAAAGGCATGACTTGAAGTTGCTATAATGGTCGCTATGAAGATATGTAGACTCATTTGTCTCTAAGTGGGAGATTGTTATGAGTGGAGACAAAATAGTGAACAGTGAGTCATGCACCGTTTCTTCTCTTGGCATGTTAGGCGCCACTCACAGACACGCACAGTGTCTGCAGCAAGTGACGCCTCAGTTTCTTCCGTAAATCACTGCACCCAAAAAAAAAAATTGTAGGCTGCTCTCTCCTATAAATAGGAGAGAGCTCAGTTGGTGTGTGTAGCAGAGAAGTGCAGCAGAGAGAAAACAGAGTGTGTACTGTGTGTGTGTGCAGAACAGAGTGTGGGAGAGAAAGAAGAGAGAAACAGAGTGGGTGAGCAGAGAGAGATTTCTGTAAAAATTATTTTCATAGTGAAATTACAGCATCTGTGGACGTAGGCAATTGCCGAACCACGTTAAATTTCATCCCTCCTTTATTTAGAATCGTCTTTGTGTCAGAAAAGCTCCCAACATTCTCATGGGCATTAATTTGAACTCAAAAGTTATAGGATGATCCGTTTTAGATTCATTGTATTTTGCATTTTTTTTGGACTAATATGGTGAACTAAACCCTTTGGAGTTTAGACAGAGTCACATGAGAAGTTCCATGACTGAACAGGAAGTATTACGTCAACTGAGCAATCCATGCAGTCAAAGCAACACGTCTTTATTTATTTATTTATTTATCAAGACAACTTGAAGATTGCAGTACAGCAGATCAACAATTACTTATAATATTACAACTATAGGAACATAAAAATAGGAAGGAAATGTCATACGAGAAATAGTGAAACACATGAAAAAAAAAAAAAACCACAGGAAAAACAAGCACTCACTGCAAAGTCGCTAACAAAATTAGAAAACAACTACAAAGCATGCGTCATACCTATATAAGGTAATGCGCATACAGAATAAAAGCAGGAAATTGCATATATGCATGAGAAGAAAATTACATCAACATCCGAATTCATCTTCCATCTCCCTAAGCTTGTGTTCCATAATCATTCATGCTATGATGATATGCAGTAGTTATAGTACTACTACTTTCCCCATATTTGTTAGCCTCGCATGTCTCACTAAGCAAGTGTTCCACATTTTCCGAATTTGCTTCCAAGATAACCCAGGTATGCTTCTGCATCTTTCTTATTCCTTGTAATTCCATTGCTACTTCCCTCATTGTAGGCCTCTCATCCCCTTGTACTGCTAAGCAGCTCCTTGCAAGCTCCACAAATTGTTGGATCTGCTCCTTATTTCCTTCTGCAACTATGTTATTTTCAAGAATTTCAAACAATCTTTCCTCTTTCATGGAAGAAATGAAATACGTACATAGAAATGCATGCCCCTCGGTCCTATCAGATAAAATTGCCTCCTTTCTTGTAAGTAGCTCCACGAGCACCACTCCAAAGCTATAGACATCACTTTTCTTTGTCAATTAGTGTGTCGCAAAGTATTCAAGATCCAAGTATCCAAAAGTTCCATGCACTAGAGTGATTTTTCGCATTTGATCTCCATCTCGATCTCTCGGAACCAATCTTGAAATTCCAAAGTCGGAGACTTTTACAGTGAAGTCATCATCAAGCAGTATGTTTGTTGATTTTACATCCCTATGAATTATAGGTATTGAGGCCTTAGAGTGCAAATACCATAGTGCCTTAGCTGTTTCTGCAGCTATCCTCAAACGGGTTTCCCAAGTAAATGTGGATGCATTGCTTTCCTGATGGATGTACTTAAAAAGGGTACCATTTGGGACAAATTCGTAGACAAGCAAAGTAACTTGTTTCTCTAAACAACATCCCAAGAATTTGACAACATGCCTGTGATTAATTTGGGAGAGCACAACAACCTCGTTGATGAATTCCTCAATGTGGTTTTTATGTTCTATACTGCACTTCTTGATGGCAACAATGTTATTGTCTGCTAGAAAACCTTTGTAAACAGTACCAAAACCTCCTTGGCCAATTATCCTGCTCTTATCATAGTTTTTGGTGGCCTTCTGCAGCTCATTTACGGTAAAGAATTTGACTGTTTCTGTGGATCCTTCTTGTTGATCGAGTCGTTGTTGTAGTAGCTCAAGGATCCTGAGACCCAGTGGTGGAGGGGGCATTCTCCATGATTGCAATGGTAAACTGATTTTGCTTATTCTAAGTCTTTTGGAGCTTGCTCTAATAATGAAGCAAAGTTTCGAGCGGTATTGAAAGGCATTATTAGGTGTAAGGAGTTGGGTTTATTTTCTATTGATATTGAATGTGATTCTTTGGTGGTGGTTCATTGGATATGGGGCTACTAGCTCTTGGTTAAAGAAAAAAAAAAAAAAAAAAAGCTGAACACAAGGTGAGAAATAAAGCCTACTCCAGCTCCTACATTTGAAATGCCCATCTTAGCCATTATTCATTTTCACCAAGCCACTCGAACAATTAAAAGGTAAACAATTAAGAATTTACTGCTCTGTTAATTATACCAAAGAAATTAAAGTTACGAAAATTAACCACCAAAGCGAAGAGCTGTTTCAAAATGACGATGTATTAATCATATCAAAACGAATTATAAGAGTATCCTCGTTAGATTATGTAAATGTAAATGTAAATTTTGCATAATATGAGATGCATTTAGTTATTCCACTCAAAATAATAATAAAATATTATAAATTTAATAAACCATTACACAGTTGCAAGCTTACTGCTATACATCTCCAGGGATGAATTACTGCTATACATCAAAAAGGAAAACTACATATTGACTTAATATCAAAAATCAGGACGCTAAAAAAAATTTCAGAGTTAGTCTCAAACATCAGAACTCAAAGAATCATCGAATAAATCTTAAAAAATCAATAGAAGAAGAAGGCGATAAAGAGTGGCTTCGGGAATTACTTACGAAATTCGTTTTCTTCTCGGTAGTTTGGATCAGATTGATTGGATCAACTGTAAAAAGCTTTTGCTATCAGGACGAAACACAAGCTGCTGCAATGAAGGACTGGTGCTGCGACCTAGATCTTGGTAGAACTCAGACTTTCTCTCTCTCTCTTTTTTTTTTTTTTTTTTTGTTCTGATTTTCGTGCAAAGGAAATCTTATCCAATGAGTGTGAAAGACAAGAGGACAAGAATTTGTCGGGACCAGTATCGGTGGCCCTAGCAGTGCTTAGAGGATTAATTATACATATAGAAGAAAACTCTAATTAATTAACGGCCCTCCTATATAATAGGAGTGTTAATTAATTTCCTGTTGGTTTTAATTGTATATACCGTGAATGGTCTTATAAATTTATTATCCTGCAAACGCATTTTAACTTCTGTTCGATCTACCAATCAAAACCGTTCATGACTTGAGAACCTGACAATTTTGTTCGAGTACATTAAATTACTGATTCAATATCTCCTTTGTCCTTTTGAAAATTATGAAAAACAATTCCTTTCGAAAATAAAAAACAATGCTACCCCCACGTACCTATATTTATTGGATGAAATAATTAGAGACCAGTTCAGCTTCCCCAGGCTTTTGCTAGTTAATGGAGGGCGACATCATTTGCTTTCAAGGAGCTTAGAAGAATATTCCCATGACTTCGAGAATTTACCCAAGGTCTCCAGCAAAGCATTGACTTTTCTAGAAATAATAAATTCTTTCAACCCCAAACACTAATATTTAAGTTACAATAAATCTACCCATGCATAATCCACAAATAAAAACTTAGAACACACATGTCGAAATTAGGACAACTTTCAAAGCGGACACCTAATTAACCAGTACTACTGGACTTGCCCATACGTACGTACAAAAGCTCTCAATAATGCAAAGCAGACCTTGAGAGGAAACTTTGAACATACCAAAAGATCTATGTGGAGAAAACTTAAACACTGCATGCAAAGAGACCGAAATCTACCATCATCCATTGATTTGGAGGAAGATGCTTGCTGATTGAGGCTTTTAAGGATCGGACTAATGGATTATCTGCCATCATTTGTTGCTTGATTTCACATAGTGCTATCCAAGGTACTTGTGGAAGAACAGCCAACGCCAACATCAATGCTTAAAGTGGGTGTGTATGTACTACGCAAATACTCACTCTCTTCTGTATTGAGATCGGCTTCTTTCCTTGTTTGCTTTTCCTTACCTCCTAGTCCATCTAGCATCACGGCCACTTCCGTCATAGTAGGCCTATCATCTCTTTTGC
Source organism: Carya illinoinensis (assembly GCF_018687715.1). Classification (NCBI taxonomy): domain Eukaryota; kingdom Viridiplantae; phylum Streptophyta; class Magnoliopsida; order Fagales; family Juglandaceae; genus Carya; species Carya illinoinensis. The sequence goes on from NC_056766.1 coordinate 3,570,619, forward strand.
ACATTTCAAGGCTTGAAGCTTTTTGTGATATTTTTACTGCCTCCAACTCCATTGAGACTTCTTTCATCGTAGGTCGCTTCTTCCCATCCAAGTTTAGGCACCTTTTTGCAATGTTTGCGACCGTAATAAGCTCTTCTTTTATAGCTTCCTTCAGAACTCGTCTATCAAGGATATCAGACAAATTGTTTTCTTCCATCGAGCAAATAAAATACGTGGCTAAACTTTTAGCTTCTGGTGTTCTTGTCAAAGAGATAGCCTTTTCTCCTGTTAAAAGCTCAACAAGGACAACACCAAAACTATAAACATCACTTTTTTCTGTAAATTGACTTGACTGAAAATACTCCGGGTCCAAGTATCCAAAAGTTCCATGTACTAGTGTAGTCAAGTGAGTTTGATCAATAGCAACAGATCTTGAAGTCCCAAAATCTGCTACTTTTGCTCTGTATTTATCATCTAAGAGAATGTTCGTTGACTTAATGTCTCGATGGTAAATGGGTAATGAAGTTGCTGAGTGTAAATAGTATAGAGCTCCTGCAATTTCTATGGCAATTCGTAAGCGCATATCCCATGTTGGTGGAAACTCCTCATTTTGATCATCACTTAGATATCTCGAGAGAGTTCCATTAGGAACAAATTCATACACCAGTAAAGGCACTTCTGTCTCTAAGCAACAACCAAGTAGTTTAACAATGTTCCTATGATTAATTTGTGAAAGAATGATAACTTCATTAATGAATTCTTGAAGCTTTCCTTCATTAGTTATCTTTGACTTTTTCACAGCAACGATTCTTCCATCCTCTAGCATACCTTTGTAAACGGTGCCTTGTCCACCTTGACCGAGTATTCTGTTATCATTAAAATGGTCAGTGGCTTTCACCAAGTCCTTTGAATTAAATAACTTCATGTTCGCAACATTCAATTCACTTTGTGATATTTGCTGTTGTAACAACAGTCCGCCATTTCGTTTAAAGAACTTCTGCCTACGTTTAATCATTTTCCTTTTCTTTACCACTTTGTATGACCCCCAATATCCACCAATAAGTAGAAATAATACTCCAAGGCTTGTACTAACACCTGCATAACTCAAAAAATTAATAGGAAAAAAATTACGTACTTCAGCTTGCAATTGGGATATTACTTTATATATCTTATAATTAAACCACCATTCCCATATATGTATACATACCCAGGGCAATAGTCATGATGATCTTTGATTGGCCTTTTCGACTACAACCTGTCGTTCCATTCGGATTCCTCCCATCGCCGACATATCCATTGGGACATGTACATGTGTAGCTCCCTTTAGTGTTGGTACATATTGCAGTAGCATTGCAGGGACTATCTTTGCACTCATCAATATCTGAAACACGAGTACTACAGCTAGTCCGTCATCATCGAAATACAGCCATAACAGTTCGCTCATTTAACAAGTACAACATGAACTGATTAATTTGCTAATCCAAAATTAGCTGAAATTAAGAAAAAGAAAAGGCTTATAAAGTAAAAGGAATGAACACCATTAATAATTAGTTACCTTGGCAACTACCATCTTGTCCCTCAGGAATGTATGCGTTCCCTTGATAACCGTCAGGGCACTTGCAAATATACCCAAGACCGTTGGCTTCCGAACAACTATTGGCTGCTTTGCATAAATAGCTTGGCATATCTTTCTCAGCATCTTTGCATGTCTTATTTTTAATTGCCCAATCAAGCACCAGGGGTACAGTCTCCCTGTTAGTTAAATTTGTAAAATCTAAGGTGGAAAAGTTGTATGCCTATGTTTCCCCAATAAAACCTAAACCACATGATTGCCCCGAGGTTCTGCTGGATCCATTAGTGTAAATACTCTGAACGTTCAAATTATAATTCGTTGTGTTTCCTGGGATAGCAGAATGGCAACAGCCAACGCCAGAGCAAGAGCCGTTAACCAAACCGGAACTGTTGCCACAGAATGATACGCACCCAGACATTAACTTGTAATCTTGTTCATGCGAGCCACTTATGTAGGCGAAAAAGTTACAACCGACGGAAAAGATACTGTTCTTCTCAATTGAGATGCGAAATTTCGACAAGTTGAGCAAGGTAGAGATGCGGCGGAGACTAGGCTGATTATCAAACTCTAGCCACAATTTGCAACGACGGAATACCAAGTTTGAGACTCGAAGTTCACCATCATCAGGAGAGATGTTGAGGACATCTATATTATGATCAACGCCCAGAAATGGTTTTGGGGGCTGGAAAGAGTAGTTACATATGATGAGAAAAGATGGATCAAGGTAGCAGCCCTTGCTTGTACCAAATGGGTAGGGGATGCTAACATTTCCGCATGTGCGGTTGCAGCTCGGATCATTGGGTTGAGGTGCTGATAAAACTAGCTGGACCCCAGTAATCAGATGTAGCAGCACTATTAGTTGTTCCAAAAGCTTTCCATGCAAAGCCATGGCTGACCTTTTTCTTGTCTGATCTGTGCTTCCGAAAAAACTTGTCTTTCTTTGCAACTCCCTCTTATAAAACAAGCTAACAAAGAGAGACTTCAAGTTGGCCTGATGAACGGTTAGAAAGGACTTAATAAGGTAGATATATAATAAGAAGCATTAAAAATACAAAAATCCATAAAATTATATTCAGGTAGTTAGGAGGATTTATTATATAAAAAGAGAACTTGACTTATTTCTCCAGCCAAAATGAAAGTTAAAAAACTCTAGCTTTTCTATTATTATTAGAGGCTTAATATATTAATTTCGTTATAATGCTTGTATCCTTAATAAGCGAATTACCAAACTTTCTAATTTAAAAAATATTTTCAAAAGAACTATTTTTAAACTATACTAGTAATTTTATTTATCATCTTTGTACACTGCACATTACATCTAGCTATTTTAATTTTTTTTTCTTATAACAGATATATAATGTATGATTGATAAGTAGAACAACTCAATTAATTTAACAAAAATGAAATAAAATAATAAATAATAAATAAATAAATAAAATTTTAAATACATAAAATATATAATATAAAATAATGAGTAACATTCTTTTTATATGTATATATATACACGTACTAGTAAGATGTTACGTGCCCTAAGGCACGTATGCCCAGTTGAAAGAACAGCAGCTTCCTCTCTTTTCTGGGCTTGGGGTCGGTTTTCAAAAACAAAACAAAATAAAAAAGCCGAACCTTTTTCGTTCAACATGCGTGCGGGCTTTTGGCAGGCACTCAACACAATACGGATTACACGCACACTAGTATGGGCTTTTTTCCTTTTCTGCTGTGGCCTGTCGTATCCCAGTGGAATACATAAAAAATAAGTAAGTCGAATAAAGAGAAGAAAAATCAGTAGAAGATGTTAGTGCCTGTACGTATCCCAGTTGAATTTTTTATTTATATTTTTATCTTATTAACACCTTCTTTAATTTATAAAATTTTCAGAAATAAATTTATTATTATTTATTAAAATTCTTTTATCTCATTCAGCCATGCTTCTAAAAAATTAATGTCTTCAAACAGAATCTAATCTTTCTCAAAAATTAATTTATTTAAACAGAATCAATCGTTGAAGGACGATATATATAGAGTTGATTTTGCATGTTTTCTATATTTTTATCTTAATTTATTTAATAACTATCTAGGTTTGCTTTTTAAGATATAATAACCCACTCAATACATAGAGCAAAAGAGGAGGAATCCATGCCCCTTGCCTGAATATTATATCCAACATATCACCCACTAATTCTTAGACTAATTTTATCCCACTATTCTTTATATATTTATAGGCAGCAGCAGCTAGCTAGCATGTTTTCAAATGGTAGCAGATATTAACGGATGCAGCTCGGATCGTTGGGTTGAGGTGCTGCTAAAACTAGCTGGACCCCAATACTTAGATGTAGCAGCACTACTAGTACTTGTTCCGAAAGCTTACCGCATGCAAAGCCATCGCTGGCCTTTTTTGGGTCTGATCTGTGCTTCAGAAATAACTTATCTTTCTTTGCGGCTGCCTCTTATAAAACAAGCTAACATAGAGAGAATTCGAGTTGGCCTGATGAACAATTAATTGGAAAGGGCCTAAGGTAGAAAATAAGGAGCATTAAAAATATAAATCAATAAAATTATTTTCAGGTAGGTATGAGGATTTGGAAATGCTAGTACTCTTACTGAGGATGGCCGACATTTTTTATCAATTTATTATTATTTTTTACTTAATAATTGAGAAAATATTTTTTAATAAATTTTTAATTTTTTTTTTAAATTATTTAAGGGAATACTTAAAAAAATACACCCAAATTAAAAAGCGGATTTTGTACTTAAGTACTAGGCAGAATTAGTAGATAATAAATCCTCCTAAGCAATGCTAGGGCCACCGAGACCGGTCCCCACAAATTCTACCGACACGCTTTATGTATATTGCTTTTTAAATTCTACCGAGACCGGTCCCCCTCAACAAAGTCTTATATAGAAGAAAACTTTAATTAATTAACGGCCCTCCTATACAATAGGAGCGTTAATTAATTTCGTGTTGGTTTTAATTGTATATATCCTTATAAATTATCAAATTAACTTCCTAATGGCTCAAAAAAAAATTAACTTCCTAATTTTAAAAATATTTTAAAAAGAAACATTTATAAACTATGTATACATTTATTCATGCACTTTCCAAAAGTATCTTCTCTGGAAGACAAGAACAACTTCAAAATTAAAGCTTTTATTCAAAGTTCCAAGAACCGATCAGTATGTCTGTGTATATATATCAGATTTTTTACTAGGTAAACAGATTTTTTTACAAAAATAATATGGTTTTTTTTTTTAAAAACTTGATTAATGAATAATTTAATGCATAGAGAAAAAAAAAGTTTGCTAATATCTTTGGATAATGATAGGTCCGTGAGTATAATAATTACATATTTAGATACATTAGAAAACAAATAGATTAGTTCAAAATTAAAATCAAGATACATTAGAATAATATAGACAAATATTATGAAAGGGAAACGTGTGAGAGGTTGGGTTTGAGAGGGATATGTAGAGAGACAGACATCAGAGAGTAGTGAGAGAGGTGTAGAAAAAGACAATTGTATTCCTAAAACAAGAAATTAAAAGACTTAATTACAATACAAACGGACTTAACAAAAAAGCAACAAAATTTAACGGAAAAATATATAAAAAAAGTTACTGTAACAGTTATATAATAACTTATTATAATAGAATAGATATATAGACACACACACACATATATATATATATATATATATATAAATATTTATATTAATAATGCTTAAATAGTAGTACAACTAGGAGTGTCCATCGATCCCAAAACCGCAGCATGAGTAGCAGGGAGCCATGACTAGCTAGCTGTAAACATCTCTTTTGCAGCAACCATGCACCGCGCGCAAGGGAGCAACCAACAACCTTGCACGACCTAAGAAGAATGCATGATACCAGCCCACACCAAATTTGACATATTTAAATTTTCTCTTAATTCGTATCATTAGTAATGATGCCAATCTTTGGGATTGGTGAATTGCCAGAAACAAGCAGCTCGAGCGTTACCGAAGAGAAACAAAGAAAAACAAGCAGTTATAAGTTCAGATCGACTAACCACAAGGCCGGGCAGTATTCTGAATAGAGACTACAAGGTGCAGTGTACGTTGTGATCAATAGATACTTCAGGCTTTAGTAACTAAACGGATTCCTTTTCTGAGCAGTACTAAAAGGAAAAAGTCATTAATTGCATGCATGAGAACTAATAACTTTCTCCATAGCTGGTGATCTATGATCCTCACCTCTGTTTGAAATATTGCATGAAAACTTAACTCTTTGAAATATTAGCCACTTCCTTCAGCTGCCACGTACGCTTTCTCTTGATCTTCCACTCTACGTTTATTTTCAAGAAGTTTACTATCCTTTAAATAAGAACAAAGATACGGAACTAGCTAGATAGATTAGTGTCCTCCAGTCAATCTACTCCTTTTTTCCCCCATACTGGCCTTAGGGGCCGACCATTCCAAAGCTATCATTATCATACCTTTTCTTTTTTCTTTTTTTTTTCTTTATATAGAAAAACGCACTTTTTTTTAACAACCTCAAAAAACAAAACAACCTCAAATTTTCAAGTATTGCAAAACTTGTAAACTATCCAAATTGAGTGTTATAAATTAAGGTAAGAATATAATATAAATAATTAAGGCTGCTACAAGAAAACGGCATTTTACGACCAATTTATTGCAACGAAAAGACTATTAGCAACCAATTTGACCAATTTATTGCAACGAAAAGACTATTAACAACTAAAATTAGTTGCTAATAGTCTTTTCGTTACAATAAATTGGTCGCAAAAGGCCGTTTTTCTTGTAGTAGGATGTGATTGGTAAATGAGATCAAATGAGAAATTCTCAAAATTTCTTACAATTTCCTTCTCAAACATTATTTAAACACAAAACATGTTTTCAATTTCAATTTTCAATTTTTTAATTTAATTATTACCCATTCATTACAACTGGTACTTTTGTAAACTTCAAAATAAAATACAAAAGTCAATAATAATTTTTTTAATTTCAAAACAAAAATATTTATAAATTAATTCCGCCTTTGTAATATTGTTCGTATATTATTTAATAAAAAATAGTATTTAGGGATAAGTAAGCATGAATTGGCGAAGGAAATTCTCAACTTTTAAAACAGCAAATGAGGAACAGATGATCACAACGAAAACGAAAATTATACAAAACCAATTAATTATACAAGTAATTACTTTGATCCCACATGCACATCATGATCGAGATAATGTCTGCATAAAGCTAGCTAGATAAACAATGAGTACGGCAAAGCAAATTATCCAGCAAAACGTGTCTTATATATACAAAGCCAAACGTGTATTCATATAATGGACTGACATATATAGAGAAACTGCACTGAGAGGCACACGACGTGAGCTTCCATCACAGTAGGTCAATGATCGACCTCGCATTTCGCTCTTGAACACCTCTTTAGGATATTAGTGACATTCCTTCTCCCCCCCAACACCCCCCCCCCCCCCCCCCCCCCCCCCCCCCCTTCCTTTTACTGCCAATCATCAGACCAAAGTAAGTTGTGAAAGAAAATATATGTGAATTTTGGTCGTGTACGTAACTGGATATGATATTAGTTAGAAATGTGTTTGAAGTATAAGATGGCTTCAAAAAATATTGTGACTGTTTTAAATTTGACAAAAAGTTTTGTGGTATGGTTTTGGTGACTGAAATTATTAAGAATTAGAATTCATGAAAATTAATGTACATAACTGGATAAATTGGATAAAATCTCAATTGAAAAACTATATGCATGCATGGTACTGTAGAGTGTAGACTGCCCGTCCAAACAAGTAAAATTTATGAACATTCTATTCATATATAGGCAATCATTGACTTACTCTATATATGAATATAATTACGATCCTTATATTGATAGAATATACTCATAATATTCTAGCATATATCACTACAAAAGAAGTAAGCTTTTGTGACCAAGATTTAGTGACCAAAATGATTATCACTACAAAAGAAGGGAATTAACTTAACGAGAGCATCGAGTACTCTATGTGATAATACATGATCTCTCTCTTGAGCATCTATTTAATTAGAATATTAGCCACTTATTAGATCCTCAGCTGCCTCGATCGCCGGCCTTCAAATTAACAATCCGTTCTCCTTTAATTTAGAGTAAGCTGTAATAAAGTTGCCATTTTTCTCTCTCTCAGCCATTATTAATTAACAGACAAATTATTTCAAAGCCATTACATATTTTGGAGAAAACATATTTATAAGCCTCATTTTTTACATCAAATTATATATAGCAAAACTTTTTTTAAGGATGAAGCTAGCCGATATATTCATACTCCAATTACAGATTAATGCTTTATTCTTTATGTATCAAATTAACAAAAATAAAAACCATGTGTTTAATTATAAAAAAAAGGGGGCAAACAATGCTCACATCGAATTTCAATTACATGTAGTTAAGATTATTAAAACTGTGAGTTATACAATATATAGTAGTACTGGTGGTCAGATCTAAGCGAGATATTAATTTACATTATACGTTTTTCATAGTTTCAAATACATGAATGTATCAGTATTCATAATTTAGAGTACAAAGTGTAAAACTTCTAGTGATATTTAAAATATACAAAAAAGAATAAAAATATTTCTCGTGTGGAACAAGAGAGAAAAAGATGAATGCATCATGTTTATGATTGGCCGAAAAGCAAAAGATTCCCACAATAATAATTTAAGAGCTCAATCAAGAATAACTCGTAAAAGAAGTCTTTCTTTTCTTTTATTTTCTTTTCTAAAAAGTCTCCCACTAGTAAGTGGGAGACTTCTATGCTTTCTAAGAAGTCTTTCTTTGCTATGCTTTTTAAGATTGTTGGACTAACAGTATTAATTAAGGAATGGTGTCTATTAAAAATAAATAATTAGTCAAGGGAAAAACGAATGAATTTCATGTGTCTAAATATATATATATATATATTCAAAAGGACGTAAAAGCAAAGAGTCTTTGGATCCTTCTTGTTGGCCAAGTCGTTGTTGCAAAATCAGAACTCCATTCAATTTCGATCAACCAGAAAGATAGAGAGAAGTAGAAATTTGAAGGGAAACATATGCATGCAAGTGGAAATTAAAGGAAAAAGGATAAAACGCAAAACGCAAATTATTTTGACCCCACTGGTCTATAAAAGCTAATGGTCCAACAAAATATGATTAAAGTAGGAAGAACGAAAGCAATGTTGTTAACTTTGGATAAGCAGAAGATTCCCCAATCCCATTATTATGAGATACTTAATTAAAAAGTTGTCATTTTTCTCTCTCTCAGTCACTGTATCGTTTCAAAGCCATTATAATATTTTTAGAAAATCTATTTATAATCTTTATTTTTTACACGCCCGGCTGTAATAAAACAAGCATAATATATATAATAATTTAAAGTATCAAATCCAGATATTTTAAAGACGTTCTCCCATATATATATATATATATGTATGTATGTATGTCATTTCGACATCAGTATAATATATAAGAATATATCCAAACAAATGTAAAATCACTAGAACAAAAAAGAGGTTTGGGAAAGTTATTTGGAAGGATTTGGAAAGATAAGAAAGATAGAAAGAAGAAGAAATTTGAGCGAAACCATTTGGAAGGAGGAAAAATGAAAAAACAGAAAATGGAAACACAGCAAACGTAAATTATTTTGACCCCACAAAATAAGCTAAAAAAGAGATCAAAGCTAATGTCTACAAAATATGATCTCTTTTTCAAAAGAAAAGTACGAATGACGATATTAAAGCTAGCAATGCTTTTAATTTTGGATAAGCAAAAGATTCTCCAATCCCATCATTGTGGACTACTACAAAGCAGCAAATACCAAAAACGATGGAACCAATTAATTTAAACAATTAATTAATTTGTGCTAAGTTGGGAAAATTAAATTATATATATGATCCTGATCACACGATCTCTCTCTTGTGCGCCTATTTAAATAGAGTATTAGCCAGCCACTAATTAGATCCTCAGCTGAGTTGCCCTTCATTCCCACAAGTCTGCAAACGTAGCAAAACAAAAAACAAAAATTCAAGCAATTGATCTGACAAAAGATATCTTATCCAAAGATAAAAGCAGTCAAAAAAATGAATTAAGCCATCATGTTAATTTGTGACCGACAAAGCAAATTAAAGATTCCTGTATAGAATAATAATTTAAAAGTTATCTCAATCATGGAATGTCTCCTAAAAGAAGTCTTTCTTTTCTTTTAGAAGTCTCCCACTAGCACGCAGCTGCTAAATCATGCACGTTGAATGCGACCAATTTATAAAGTATAAATCTTAATTAATAACCCAAATTTATAAACCCTAATTAATTTCCCAATTAACTTTTATTTTTCTTTGGTTTTTGAAATCCTTCTAATTCCAGAATTAAAAGCGATTAGTAGCTCCACATGATGTACATGATTGAGGATAATCATGTACTTAATGTCTATACCTTGCAAGCGAAAAAAGTTAGAAATGTCAATATCTTTCACAATTTATTATGCGCCCATTACGTAGGAAAAGTTAATGATCATCTTGCTTTCCAATTAACTTTTCGTGCCCCACGTGATTGGTCCTACATGATGTCTGATCATCCATGTCTGATATCTGAGTCATTCGTCATTATTAGTTTCTGTAAGAAATTAATTAAAGGGGGAAAAATAGAGTTATGATCAGCATTATACAAAAATAATGGAACGATCGATAATTATGAATAAAAAAACAAAGTTTAATTTGTACGTGGCCCATTATTTAGTGTTTTGATCAATCCACTTTAATTACGTCATAAATGATAAATTATATTAATTTTCATATCTAAAACAAGCATAATATAATAATAATTTAAAGTATCAAATCTAGATATTTTAAATTCGTTTTCCCATATACATAAAAATATATATGTATATATATATTATATGTATGTCAGCTATTGTCACTACAACATTTGTTGATTTTTACTGCGAGGCTATGTATTCAGAAAAACTATACTTGTAGTGGGAAACGTTCTTTTCCTACTAAATATATTCGTAGGAGACTAGTAACTTAAAGTTGGTGACATACACAAAGTATTTTTCTCCACCAATTCATGAACACGTAGCAAATGATGACTTTTTCCCACCAACTAGATCGTGGAGAAAACCAATGAATTCTACGGCAAATGATTACTCAAATCAGTTTATGTTGGTGGGAAATATTAGTTTTAACACAAAATGTGCTGGTGGAATTTATATGTTTTATGAACGCATTTCATAGGAATACATCTTTCCTAACCAAAACCACTCATCAATAATGGACGAAAATAAACTATTTCAGACCTAATGAACACATGGGTAGTAAATATTTTGCATGACATTGTTTTGTGGCAATACATACTTTCCACATCATTGCCAATCATGAGTAAAAGTTATAAATATAATTTTTCGGACTATTTGATTTTGTTAGTAAAGAGTATTGTTCATGATATTTGTTTGATAGAAAAACTTTTTGCCCACTTTGAGCATTTTATTGAAATTGATATTTTGCCACCCTTCCATTCGGTGGCTTAGTCATAATATAGTTTCACAGTGTATGGCTTAGTCGGAATACAATTTTTGCCACCTATTTCTTTGTGGGAAATACTACAGGAAAATGTTAACTTTTTTTACCATTTCTCACTCTTCTAAAATGGTCTTTTCTCACAATATCCTACTTATATCAAGATTCTATATATATAGGCTATTATTGAATCTATAATCACACACACACACACACACACATATATATATATAACATAACTAATGCCAAGTACTTGATCCAAATTCTTTGGTTGCACCCATGTATATATATAACACTTTGAAAAACAACATTTCAATATTGAAATACATCAACCCATGCATGGAAATACATCAATGTTTGAGTAGGGAGTACAAGAGGGAAGCCTACATTTTCCCAAGTCACATAAACCTAATCAACTAATAGAACCCAAAATGCTTAATATAATCCATGTATACATAATATTTTGGGTTCTAGACCCAAAAGATGAATCCCCAATCCCAATATTGTCATTGACTAGAAAATAAGGGATCTGCATGCTACAAAAGCCAAAGGACGTGGAACCAATTTAAATAATTAGTTAAGGTAATGAAATAAAAAATTACTTCTTTTTTTTTTCTTTAAAAGAAAATTTGGTTTACTTCTAATCTACTTTTGGTGGAGGAAAACTCTATTCATCTGAATATGAATTAATTTACATGTCATTTATAAAGAAAATCTAACAAATTGTGCTCATTCAGTTTCAACTGTTAAGATTGATGGGGGGGAAAAAAAGTGAGTCATTGTACATCCATCATGTACAATATTGACAACCAGATGATCCTCACAAAATATTTACATTGCAAGTTTTTTATAGTCACTACAAGAAAAACGACATTTTACGTCGCTTAAATTGGATGTAAAAAATATAAAATGATTAACAAAGTTTTTTTTACAACCATTTTGTGTTTTCCGTATCTAATTTAAACAATACAAAAAGTCATTTTTCTTATAATGATTTCGATATAATGTATCACTTTAATAACTTAGAGTACAAATTAAAGTGTAAAATCACTAGAAGCACCAGCTGCTAAACCATTCATGTTGGAGGCAACGGGAGAACAAAAAAGCGGTAATTTAGAAAAGTTGGAAGGATTTGGAAAGATGATCAGAAAGATAGAAAGGAGAAGAAATTTGAGCGAAACCATTTGGAAAGAGGAAAAAAGAAAAAGAAGAAAATGGAAACACAGAAAAGGTAAATTATTTTGACCCCACACGTCTGCAAAAGCTAACAAAATAAGCTGAAAAGGAGAAAGCTAATGCCACGAAACGTGATCTCTTTCTCAAAAGAAAAGTAGGAATGACAAAAGCAATGATTTTAACTTGGGATAAGCAAAAGATTCCCCAATCCCATCATTGTGGATTACTACAAAGTAGCTATCCATGCATGAGCAAATACCAAAAAAGATGGAACCAATTAATTTAAACAATTAATTTGTACTAAGTTGGGAAACTTCATGCATGAGATCGAGCGTCCACTTTATATATTATATGATCCTGATCACACGATCCCTCTCTTGAGCACCTATTTAAAATATTAGACTATTAGCCAGCCACTTAGATCCTCAGCTGCCTCGCCTTCATTCCCACAGGTCTGCAAATGTAGCAAAACAAAAAACATTAAAGCAATTGATCAGACAAAAGATATCTTATCCAAAGCTAAAGTAGTCAAAAAAAAAAAAAAAGGAATTAAGCCATCATGTTAATTTATGCCTGACAAAGCAAATTAAAGATTCCCACACACAACAATAATTTAATAGTTATCTCAATCATGGAAGGACCTAAAAATAAGTCTTTCTTTTCTTTTCTATGAAGTCTCACACTAGCACTACTTTTATGGATTTTAAAGAGTTCAAGTAGGCCGAGAGATACATGTAATCACTGATCCAATTGGAAAAAATGATAAAACCTCTATCTGTTGCCAAGATGACTAACACAAGAGGGGGGTGAATTGAGTTGTATTAAAAAAATAACAATTATAAATCAAATATATAATATAAAATATAAACAAAATATGAAATAGCAATAAATATAAAGAGTAAGGGTAAGAGAGAAGCAAACTCAGTATGTTAACGAGGTGAGGACGTAGGCAGGGTTCGGTCTCACTGCCTACGTCCTCACCTCAAGCTACCCCTTGAGGATTCCCGAATTCACTATTCAATCTCTTTCAGGTAGAGATAGAAACCTATTACACCTTTGAACAACACCGCTACAAAGGATCCGTGTAGAACACCCTCTACACTTACAATCACCTTACAAGTGGTGATTCAACTATTTCCCGTGTAGAATACTTTCTACACGCACAAGGGTTATACACACCCTTTTTCTGATACAAGAGCTGATAGTAGGTAGGTTATCAGAAAACACTCCTCAATGAGTGAAATAAGAACAATACAAGCACAAACTATATCTCTCAAAATGAATAAAGGTTAAGGCTCAATGTTTAGAGAAGAGAGAATGAAAGTTTTGAATGAATATTGTATGCTCTTGGTGTTGTAAATGTGGAGCTCTCAAATGATCTATTTATAGGCATATGAGACTTCATATTCAAATTTAAAAAGATTCACATGTCAAAGACATCATCATTCACTTTTCAAAAAATTCAAATAAAAGGTTCTTCCTTTTCAATTGTCAAAGACAACATCATTCAATTTTTCAAAAACTTCAAACCTAATCTTTTACTTTTGGCATATGACAAAAGGAGCACACTTTACTTTTCAAAAGATTCAAACCTAATCTTTTACTTTTTGCATATGACAAAAGGAGCACACTTTACTTTTAAAATTTTTCAAACAAAATCATCTACCTTTTGTATAAGTCTAAAAAAGCATCAATCACTTTTGAAAATATTCAAATAAAACATGCACATGTGAAAGATGACAATCAATCATCTTTAATATTTTCAAAGATCAACCCTTTAATCAAGGTATGCACATGTGAAAGATGACAATCAATCATCTTTTAAAATTTTTAAATTTAATTTTCAAAATATTCATGCACATGTTGAAAAAGTATTTTAATGCTTTATGATAAAATATTAATTTTGAGCATTAATCCTAATTTCGAATTTTGAAGAGATTTACAACATTACTCTATAACTTTAATGTGAATTTGTTCCCTTCTTGCTCATGCTTGTTTCCTTAATGTGCTTGACTCCATTGTGTAGACAACTTAAGCTTGAGACTTCTTTATTCTTTGAATTCATTTGTTATCATCAAAATTTATGTGTAGATATATAATTACACAAAACTTGAAACTTTGGGTTCAACAATCTCCCCCTTTTTGATGATGACAAATACTTGATAGAACCTGAAGTCTGTATTGATACTTAAGCTCCCCCGGAGAATGTGCGTTAGTTTTTCAAGTAAAAGTATAAATATAATTCCAAGCATATATAACAAGTTTAGCAATTCAAACAATATTAATGTTCTAGTCTAACACTTCTCTCCCTTTTGGCATCATTAAAAAGGATCGGCAGCAAGTAAATGGACTGAAGAAAACGATGCGTTTAATAGTCACTGTAGATGGTTGAAAAAGGAGCCGTCTGTGACCCGACAAATGCTGCAAAGTCTCGAGGCCTAACTCTATGAATTTAGTGCGGCTGGGGATTTAAACAATCGTCTGATGTTATTGAAAAACGTGATTGAAGGCTCTGAGTTTCTATAAAAAAATGATCATTTTCATCTATCGGATGCCAAAAAAAATACATCGCTTCTTGACCTGAGTTCTGTTTTTCCACAACGATAGAATGGCTGAGCAATTCTCTTCCACTAATGTTCCAGACTTGAATCAGGAACCTTTGACACATCAATCATCAATCTTCTTTTCTGAGGCCGTCAATACCATGATAGGAGCAGAGAACCGTTTTTCTAGTAAGGCTGATTCTGAGATTATTGCAGAATCAAGAATGCTCAGTAGTCAATATGCTGCCTCTGTTACGATCATGTCTCGAAGGTTAATGGCGAGGGTGAGTGAGATTGATCATCTTAACATGCAAATATTTGAGTTACGACAGAAGCTTGCTAATAAGGATAATGAGAATAAAAGGCTAAAGCAAGAAAACCAAGAGTTGAAAAAATTTGCAGATTGGTATGCTCATGACCTGCAACCACGAATAGAGGAGCTGGAACGAGAAAGGGTTCAGAATCAAGATCAACATCGGCAGATAACAGCAGAGGTTCATCGTTTACTAGAAAAATAGGGACAATCTACTGTTAATCTCGCTGGCTTAGTAAGAAAACTTTTGACAATGTGTGTCCAGCATATCTTGTATTTCTTTTGACTAAATAAGATTTGAAGAGACAATAGTTTGTCTTATTCTTTATGCTATCTCTATAAAATCAATCCTGAAGTTCATCCAATCCGCATCAAGTTTTCATCTCATCTCTATAACTCATCTGCATTCCTTCAACATTCTCGTTTTAAGCCTTCTATTCTTTTCTCGATGGCTCATTCTTCTAACATTTCTCTTGATCCATCCATGAGACATTCTGCATCTCAACCTCCTGTCCTTTCTGCAGCTGCCATTGGTACCATGTTGCAGCAAGAAAATAATAATCTGACTAATAAGTCAGATTCTGATGCTATTTATGACTTGGTGAGTCTTGGGACCCGCTATTCTTCCTCTATTGTTGCTTTTTCTCAGCGAGTACAAGCCAAAAACCATGAGGTTGAAAGGCTTAAAGAACAAATTGTTGTACTTCAACGAATTGTTCAAGAGTCTCACACAAGGGAAGGAATCATTCGGCAGAAGAATAAACAGTTGAAATCTCTATTAGATTCTTCATCCCGCTTGCCAGTTCCCATGGATAAGGATGACATGATATTGTATGAAGAGAATGAGCATCTCAAACATGAGGCTAAGAACCTCAAGTTTATGTAAAAGTATTTAAAAAATCTATCTCTATTTTTATGAACTCTGATCTATCTTTTAAGAGATATTCATAACATGCATCATACCTATTTCTCTTCTAATCATACATAATCTATCTTCTGGTAAAGGTTTTGTAAATATATTTGCTAACTGATCGTGTGTGTTTGTGAACTCTAGTACTATATCGCCTTTCTGTACATGATCTCGAAGAAAATGATATCTTATTTCAATATGCTTAGTTCTAGAATGTTGTATTGGGTTCTTCGAAAGATTTATAGCACTTGTATTATCACATTTGATTGGAATGTGATTATACATGAGTTTAAAATCTTCAAGTTGTTGCTTCATATAAAGAACTTGAGCACAACAACTACCCGCATCAACATATTCTGCCTCAGTAGTAGATAGTGCAACAGAATTTTGTTTTTTATTAAACCAGGAAACTAAGGCATGACCTAAGAAATGGCATGCTCCACTAGTGCTTTTTCGATCTATTTTACAGCCAGCATAATCTGCATCTGTGTAGCTGATTAGATCGAAAGATATGTGCTTAGGGTACCATAACCCTAGGTTAATTGTACCACTAAGATATCTAAGAATGCGCTTAACTGCAATTAAATGTGATTCTTTTGGAGATGATTGAAAGCGTGCACATGAGCACACACTAAACATAATATCTGGTCTACTAGCTGTTAAATATAATAAGCTACCAATCATACCTCGATATATCTTCGAGTCAACTGGCTTACCGGATTCATCTTTATCAAGTTTAGTTGATGGGCTCATTGGTGTTCCAATTTCCTTAGCATTTTCCATCCCAAACTTCTTCAGTAATTCTTTAATATATTTTGATTGATTGATGAATGTCCCACTTTTTCCTTGCTTAATTTGCAATCCAAGAAAGAATGTAAGTTCTTCCATCATGCTCATCTCAAATTCTTCCTGCATAGTCTTAGCAAAAACTTGACACATATTTTCATTAGTAGCACCGAATATTATATCATCAACATAAATCTGAATCAAAAGAATATCATCATTTTCATATTTAATGAAAAGAGTTGTGTCGATTTTTCCTCTTGAAAAACCTTTTTCAATCAAGAAACCACTGAGTCTCTCGTACCAAGCTCTAGGAGCTTGTCTAAGTCCATATAGTGCTTTTGTGAGTTTGAAAACATGATTTGGGGAAATATGATTTTCAAAACCTGGAGGTTACTCAACATATACCTCCTCATTTATAAAACCATTTAAGAAAGCACTTTTAACATCCATTTGAAAAAGTTTGAAATCTTTATAACAAGCATATGCAAGTAGCATTCAAATAGTTTCTAATCTTGCGACAGGTGCATATGTCTCATCATAATCGATTCCTTCTTCTTGATTAAAACCTTGAGCTACAAGTCGATCCTTATTTCTAGTAATGACTCCGGACTCATCTTTTTTGTTTCTAAAAATCCATTTTGTTCCAATAATAGTATGATTTTTGGGTCTAGGAATAAGTGTCCAAACATCATTTCTTTCAAATTGATTCAACTCTTCTTGCATAGCTAGAATCCAAGATTCATCAAGAAGTGCTTCATCAATATTTTTGGGTTCAATCTGAGATAGAAAAGCAGTATGATTTCAAATATTCCTAAGAGATGATCGAGTACTTACACCTCGTGAAGGTTCTCCCAAAATTTGTTCCACTGGATGATCTTTCACAAATTTTCACTGTTTGGTTGCATCTTGTATTAAATTTTGATGATCTTTCCAAATGGCATGTTGAACTTCCTCTATTGTGTTCTCTTTGTTGAGATTAAGACTTTCCGTGTTATTTATACCTCCTGTTTATTCATCAATAGATTTCTTGGAGAGTGGAGAATTAGATTCATCAAATACTACATGCATAGATTCTTATACAGTCAAAGTCTTTTTATTGAATACTTTATAAGCTTTACTATTAGTAGAATACCCGAGAAAGATACTTTCATCAGATTTTGCATCAAACTTGCCTAAATTATCCCTGTCATTCAAAATAAAACATTTGCATCCAAATACATGAAAGTAACCAATGTTGGGCTTTTTCTCATTCCAAAACTCATAGGGGGTTTTATCTAACTTAGACCTTAGCATAACTCTATTTATAACATAACATGCAGTACTTACCGCTTCGGCCCAAAAATAACTAGGCAAATTGTTCTCATTGAGCATTGTTCTTGTCATCTCTTGAAGAGATCTATTTTTCCTCTCTACTACCCCATTTTGTTGAGGAGTTCGAGGAGCAGAAAAATTATGCACAAAACCATTTTCATCACAAAATGTTTCAATATTTTTATTAACAAACTCTTTTCCCCTATCACTTCGGATACTTGAAATAGTATAGCCCTTTTCATTTTGAATTATCTTGCATAACTTGGTAAAAGCATTATGTGCCTCATCTTTATGAGCAAGAAAGATGACCCAAGTATATCTAGAGAAATCATCAACAATAACAAATGCATAATATTTTCCTCCTAGACTTGCAACTCTAGCTATTTGGTCCAAAAAGATCCATGTGTATCAGTTGCAATGGTCTAGTAGTAGAAATATGTTTCTTAGTTTTAAAAGAAGTTTTTGTTTGTTTACCAAATTGACATGCATCACAAATTTTGTCTTTAAGAAAATTTGTTTTTGGTAAACCTCTCACAACATCATTTTTTGAAAGTTTGGAAATAAGTTCCATGTTGGCATGACCTAATCTTCTATGCCATAACCAACTAGTTTCATTTTGAGCTGAAAAACAAATAGCATCTTGTGAGATAATTTCTTCAAAATCGATTGTATAAACATTATTGTTTCTAAAAGTAATAAAACAAATATTACAATCATGATCATTCAAAATAATGCACTTATCCATTTTGAAAGTAATTGTAAATCGTTTATCACATAATTGACTTATACTCAAAAGATTATGTTTTAGACCTTCAACAAGTAGAACATCTTCAATTATGAAAGAAGATTCATTACCAATTTTACCTATTCCCACGATCTTCTCTTTCGAGTTGTCTCCAAATGTCACGTGTCCTTCTTCTTTAGATCTAAGATCAAAGAACTTAGTCTTATCTCCCGTCATGTGTCTTGAACATCCACTATCTAAAAACCACTTGTTTTTGCTTGTGGATGACTTCATGCATACCTATAAAAACAATTAAAATGATTTTTCTTGGTACCCAAGTTCTTTGGGTCCTTTATTTATTAATATTAGAAGAAACAAGATTTTTAGGTACCCATATGGCCCTAACAGTCATTGTATGATTTCTTCTAATAGGACAAGTATGATAATTATGACCATTTCTATTACAGAAATTGCAAATAGCATGTGACATATATGAAGAACTTGAATGATTATAATAATATCTTTTTTTGACGAAATTATTTTTATGAAAAGAATTTTGATTATTGGTCTTTGATATAGAAGGATTATCAAAGAAATTTTTATAAGGTTTGTATTTTTGTTTTGGCATATATCCCAAACCTGCCTTGTCAAAAACACATCTTTGACTACCAAGAAGTTTTTCAAAATTTCTTTTTCCATTCGTAAAGTTTTCAACAATATTTTCTAAATCGGTTTTCTTCTTATTCAATTCAAGATTTTCATATTTCAAAATGATATTTTCTTTTCTTAAAATATCAATTTCATTTGCTAAAGAAAAATTTTTCTTTTTCAAAGCAGTATATTTGATACCTAATTTTTCAAATTCCTTATAAACCTCTTCTAAAACATTTTGCAATTTTTCATATGAAGGATCTTCAATATTATCAAGATTTGTTACCTCAATGTCATCTTTAGCCATAAGACAAAGATTTACTGATTCTCCATTGCTTGCTTCACTATCTGAGCTACTTGAATCATCATCCCATGTAGCTTTCATTGCTTTCTTGCCCTTGTTTCGATCTTTCTTTAGCAGAGGACAATCTGTCTTGATATGACCAGGCTTATTACATTTATAACAAATTAAAGTGTCATTTTTACCTGAATCTTTCTTGGAAAACTTTTTGAAGGATTTCCTCGGAGGAGTTCTATTTTTCTTCAAGAACCTCTGAATTCTTCTTGTTATCATCGCAACTTCTTCATCTTTATCGTCATTTTCCTCATCTTCATCACTTTCACTTTCATGAGGAACAGCTTTAAGTGCTAAGCTCTTCTTTGGCTTTCCTTCTTCTTCTCCTCTTTTCAATGTGTACTCATGGGTGATAAGTGACCCGATGAGTTCATTCACTTCGAGCTTCTTGAGGTCTCTAACTTCAAGAATCGCTGTCACTTTTGATTCCCAGCATTTTGGTAGAGAGTTGAGAATTTTTCTTACTATCTCCACCTTGGAATAAATTTTGCCAAGAGCTGTCAAGCTGTTTATGATGTTAGTAAAACGAATGTGCATACTAGAAATAGATTCATCATCATTTATCTTAAACATTTCATATTCATGAGTAAGAATATAAATTTTTGATTCCTTAACTTTGCGAAGTTCCTTCATAAGTTACTTCCAAGTTATCCCAAATTTCCTTTGCCGTAGCGCAATTCATTATTCTATTAAACTCATTTCCATTAAGAGCATTATATAATAAATTTATAGCAGTTAAATTTAAAGTATAAAGTCTATCGTCTTCACGATCAAACTCTTCTTCTTCCTTTTTGACCTTTACTCCATCAACCACTTTTGTTGGAATATAAGGTCCATTTACAATACATTTCCAGATTTCTCTACCTTGAACTTGAAGAAATATTCTCATTCTAACTTTCCAGAATGAGTAATTATCTCCACAAAAGAGTGGAGGCCGACTGCTAGATTGACCTTCACCAAATGAAACTGCAATGTTAGCCATAAGATCTTAACTCAAAAGATAGTTAATCTTATAATAGAGCTCTTAACTCTGATACCAATTGTTGCCCAGATGACTAACACAAGAGGGGGGTGAATTGAGTTGTATTAAAAAAAATAACAATTATAAATCAAATATATAATATAAAATATAAACAAAATATGAAATAACAATAAATATAAAGAGTAAGGGTAAGAGAGAAGCAAACTCAGTATGTTAACGAGGTTCGGCCCCACTGCCTACGTCCTCGCCTCAAGCTACCCCTTGAGGATTCCCAAATTCACTATTCAACCTCCTTCAGGTGGAGATAGAAATCTATTACACCTTTGAATAACACCGCTACAAAGGATCCGTGTAGAACACCCTCTACACTTGCAATCACCTTACAAGTGGTGATTCAACTATTCCCCGTATAGAATACTTTCTACACGCACAAGGGTTATACACACCCTTTTTCTGATACAAAAGCTGATAGTGGGTAGGTTATCAGAAAACACTCATCAATGAGTGAAATAAGAACAATACAAGCACAAACTATATCTCTCAAAATGAACAAGAATTAAGGCTCAATGCTTAGAGAAGAGAGAATGAAAGCTTTGAATGAATGTTGTATGCTCTGGATGTTGTGAATGTGAAGCTCTCAAATGATCTATTTATAGGCATATGAGACTTCATATTCAAATTTAAAAAGATTCACATGTCAAAGACAACATCATTCACTTTT
Organism: Carya illinoinensis; assembly: GCF_018687715.1. NCBI lineage: Eukaryota > Viridiplantae > Streptophyta > Magnoliopsida > Fagales > Juglandaceae > Carya > Carya illinoinensis. The sequence goes on from NC_056766.1 coordinate 3,592,184, forward strand.
TCAAAAAATTCAAATAAAAGGTTCTTATTTTTCAATTGTCAAAGACAACATCATTCATTTTTCAAAAACTTCAAACCTAATCTTTTACTTTTGGCATATGACAAAAGGAACACACTTTACTTTTCAAAAGATTCAAACCTAATCTTTTACTTTTTGCATATGACAAAAGGAGCACACTTTACTTTTCAAATTTTTCAAACAAAATCATCTACCTTTTGTCTAAGTCTAAAAAAGCATCAATCACTTTTGAAAATATTCAAATAAAACATGCACATGTGAAATATGACAATCAATCATCTTTAATATTTTCAAAGTTCAACCCTTTAATCAAGGTATGCACATGTGAAAGATGACAATCAATCATGTTTTAAAATTTTCAAATTTAATTTTCAAAATATTCATGCACATGTTGAAAAAGTATTTTAATGCTTTATGATAAAATATTAATTTTGAGCATTAATCCTAATTTCGAATTTTGAAGAGATTTACAACATTCTCTATAACTTTAATGTGAACTTGTTCCCTTTTTGCTCATGCTTGTTTCCTTGATGTGCTTGACTCCATTGTGTAGACAACTTGAGCTTGAGACTTCTTTATTCTTTGAATTCATTTGTTATCATCAAAATTCATGTGTAGATATATAATTACACAAAACTTGAAACCTTGGGTTCAACACATTTCTATCTTGTTATTTATCACTCCTATAATTTACCACTAGTATAGTATAGTTACGGACATCCTATATATCTCGAAGAGCAAAGATAAATTAAATTACTGATCCATAGTGTTGTGTCTCTTTTGTTCTTTTAAATTGCAGAAAAAAGGATTGTACTTTTGTGTGGATGTCCTTTAACCGTACCTTTTACTTTTAAACATATCTTTTGAGAAAGAGCTGGCAGTGCTACTATGCCACACCACTCCATTTGACCGTTAATATATTTTGTAAGTTTTATCTTTTTAATATTTTTTAAATATTTTTAAAAATGAAAAAATATGCACCAATATATAAAAAAATCACTTTTTTAATTATTAAATAAATAAAAAATTTTAAAAAAATTAAAAATGTTAAGTGATACACTTGAGTGGTATATTACAAGCGGCAAAGTAGTGTTTCGGTTTGAGAAGAGTAAAGTGAGTCTCGTCGGACTGACAGAATGAAAGTACTTTTTTTCCTGAAAGTAGCTCCACGAGTACTGCTCCAAAACAATAGACATATATTTAAATCTTTTTAAAAAATAAAAAAATATATACTAATACAGATTTTAATTTGTACGTGGCCCATTTTTTAGTGTTTTGATGAATTCATTTTAATTTTCGTCATAAATGATAAATTATATTAATTTTCATATCTAAAACAAGCATAATATATATAATAATTTAAAGTATCAAATCCAGATATTTTAAAGACGTTCTCCCATATATATATATATATATATAATATATATATATGTATGTATGTATGTCATTTCGACATCAGTATAATATATAAGAATATATCCAAACAAATGTAAAATCACTAGAACAAAAAAGAGGTTTGGGAAAGTTAATTGGAAGGATTTGGAAAGATAAGAAAGATAGAAAGAAGAAGAAATTTGAGCGAAACCATTTGGAAAGAGGAAAAAAGAAAAAACAGAAAATGGAAACACAGTAAACGTAAATTATTTTGACCCCACAAAATAAGCTAAAAAAGAGATCAAAGCTAATGTCCACAAAATATGATCTCTTTTTCAAAAGAAAAGTAGTAATGACGATATTAAAGCAATGCTTTTAAGTTTGGATAAGCAAAAGATTCTCCTATTCCATCATTGTGGACTACTACAAAGCAGCAAATACCAAAAACGATGGAACCAATTAATTTAAACAATTAATTAATTTGTGCTAAGTTGGGAAAATTAAATTATATATATGATCCTGATCACACGATCTCTCTCTTGAGCGCCTATTTAAATAGAGTATTAGCCAGCCACTAATTAGATCCTCAGTTGAGTTGCCCTTCATTCCCCCTTCATTCTCACAAGTCTGCAAACGTAGCAAAACAAAAAACAAAAATTCAAGCAATTGATCAGACAAAAGATATCTTATCCAAAGATAAAAGCAGTCAAAAAAATGAATTAAGCCATCATGTTAATTTGTGACCGACAAAGCAAATTAAAGATTTCTGTGTAGAACAATAATTTAAAAGTTATCTCAATCATGGAATGACTCCTAAAAGAAGTCTTTCTTTTCTTTTAGAAGTCTCCCACTAGCACGCAGCTGCTAAACCATGCACGTTGGATGCGACCAATTTATAAAGTATAAATCTTAATTAATAACCCAATTTATAAACCCTAATTAATTTCCCAATTAACTTTTATTTTTCTTTGGTTTTTGAAATCCTTCTAATTCCAGAATTAAAAGCGATTAATAGCTCCACATGATCATGTACATGATTGAGGATAATCATGTACTTAATGTCTATACCTTGCAAGCGAAAAAAGTTAGAAATGTCAATATCTTTCACAATTTATTATGCGCCCATTACGTAGGAAAAGTTAATGATCATCTTGCTTTCCAATTAACTTTTCGTGCCCCACGTGATTGGTCCTACATGATGTCTGATCATCCATGTCTGACATCTGAGTCATTCGTCATTATTAGTTTCTGTAAGAAATTAATTAAAGGGGGAAAAATAGAGTTATGATCAGCATTATACAAAAATAATGGAACGATCGATAATTATGAATAAAAAAACAAAGTTTAATTTGTACGTGGCCCATTATTTAGTGTTTTGATCAATTCACTTTAATTACGTCATAAATGATAAATTATATTAATTCTCATATCTAAAACAAGCATAATATAATAATAATTTAAAGTATCAAATCTAGATATTTTAAATTCGTTTTCCCATATACATAAAAATATATATGTATATATATATTATATGTATGTCAGCTATTGTCACTACAACATTTGTTGATTTTTACTGTGAGGCTATGTATTCGGAAAAACTATACTTGTAGTGGGAAACGTTCTTTTCCTACTAAATATATTCGTAGGAGACTAGTAACTAAAGTTGGTGACGTACACAAAGTATTTCTCTCCACCAATTCATGAACACGTGGCAAATGATGACTTTTTCCCACCAACTAGATCGTGGAGAAAACCAATGAATTCTACGGCAAATGATTACTCAAATCAGTTTATGTTGGTGGGAAATATTAGTTTTAACACAAAATGTGCTGGTGGAATTTATATGTTTTATGAACGCATTTCATAGGAATACATCTTTCCTAACCAAAACCACTCATCAATAATGGACGAAAATAAACTATTTCAGACCTAATGAACACATGGGTAGTAAATATTTTGCATGACATTGTTTTGTGGCAATACATACTTTTCACATCATTGCCAATCATGAGTAAAAGTTATAAATATAATTTTTCGAACTATTTGATTTTGTTAGTAAAGAGTATTGTTCATGATATTTGTTTGATAGAAAAACTTTTTGCCCACTTCGAGCATTTTATTGAAATTGATATTTTGTCACTCTTCCATTCGGTGGCTTAGTCATAATATAGTTTCACAGTGTATGGCTTAGTCGGAATACAATTTTTGCCACCTATTTCTTTGTGGGAAATACTACAGGAAAATGTTAACTTTTTTTACCATTTCTCACTCTTCTAAAATGGTCTTTTCTCACAATATCCTACTTATATCAAGATTCTATATATATAGGCTATTATTGAATCTATAATCACACACACACACACACACACACACATATATATAACATAACTAATGCCAAGTACTTGGATCCAAATTCTTTGGTTGCACCCATGTATATATATAACACTTTGAAAAACAACATTCCAATATTGAAATACATCAACCCATGCATGGAAATACATCAATGTTTGAGTAGGGAGTACAAGAGGGAAGCCTACATTTTCCCAAGTCACATAAACCTAATCAACTAATAGAACCCAAAATGCTTAATATAATCCATGTATACATAATATTTTGGGTTCTAGACCCAAAAGATGAATCCCCAATCCCAATATTGTCATTGACTAGAAAATAAGGGATCTGCATGCTACAAAAGCCAAAGGACGTGGAACCAATTCAAATAATTAGTTAAGGTAATGAAATAAAAAATTACTTTTTTTTTTTTATCCTTTAAAAGAAAATTTGGTTTACTTCTAATCTACTTTTGGTGGAGGAAAACTCTATTCATCTGAATATGAATTAATTTACATGTCATTTATAAAGAAAATCTAACAAATTGTGCTCATTCAGTTTCAACTGTTAAGATTGATGGGGGAAAAAAAAAGTGAGTTGTTGTACATCCATCATGTACAATATTGACAACCAGATGATCCTCACAAAATATTTACATTGCAAGTTTTTTATAGTCACTACAAGAAAAATGACATTTTACGTCGCTTAAATTGGATGTAAAAAATATAAAATGATTAACAAAGTTTTTTTTACAACCATTTTGTGTTTTCCGTATCTAATTTAAACGATACAAAAAGTCATTTTTCTTATAATGAGTTCGATATAATGTATCACTTTAATAACTTAGAGTACAAATTAAAGTGTAAAATCACTAGAAGCACTAGCTGCTAAACCATTCATGTTGGAGGCAACGGGAGAACAAAAAAGCGGTAATTTAGAAAAGTTGGAAGGATTTGTTTGGAAAGATGATTAGAAAGATAGAAAGGAGAAGAAATTTGAGCGAAACCATTTGGAAAGAGGAAAAAAGAAAAAGAAGAAAATGGAAACACAGAAAAGGTAAATTATTTTGACCCCACACGTATGCAAAAGCTAACAAAATAAGTTGAAAAGGAGAAAGCTAATGCCACGAAACGTGATCTCTTTCTCAAAAGAAAAGTAGGAATGACAAAAGCAATGATTTTAACTTGGGATAAGCAAAAGATTCTCCAATCCCATCATTGTGGATTACTACAAAGTAGCTATCCATGCATGAGCAAATACCAAAAAAGATGGAACCAATTAATTTAAACAATTAATTTGTACTAAGTTGGGAAACTTCATGCATGAGATCGAGCGTCCACTTTATATATTATATGATCCTGATCACACGATCCCTCTCTTGAGCACCTATTTAAAATATTAGACTATTAGCCAGCCACTTAGATCCTCAGCTGCCTCGCCTTCATTCCCACAGGTCTGCAAATGTAGCAAAACAAAAAACATTCAAGCAATTGATCAGACAAAAGATATCTTATCCAAAGCTAAAGTAGTCAAAAAAAAAAAAAAAAAAAGGAATTAAGCCATCATGTTAATTTATGCCTGACAAAGCAAATTAAAGATTCCCACACACAACAATAATTTAATAGTTATCTCAATCATGGAAGGACCTAAAAAGAAGTCTTTCTTTTCTTTTCTATGAAGTCTCACACTAGCACTACTTTTATGGATTTTAAAGAGTTCAAGTAGGCCGAGAGATACATGTAATGACTGATCCAATTGGAAAAAATGATAAAATCTCTATCAATTGTTCCTTTTTTGGTTTCTTATCTCATCTCATCATTATAATTTTTTCTAATTTTTATATAAAATATAATAAATAATTCAATTTTTTCAAATTTTAAAATAAAAATAATATTAAAAAAATATAATATAATAATATTTTATTTAACTTTAACATTTTATCTCATATTATCTGTGTAATCAAATGGGCCATCTCATCTCATCTCAACTTTCAAATAGAATTTCTCTTCCTATCCCATTCTAAGTAGGATGAAGAGATATAGCTCATCATGTCGTTGTTGGACTAACAATTTGATTAAGGAAGGCTGTCTTTTAAAAATAAATTATTCAACCGAAAAAATGAATATTAGTATTCAAAATTATTACGTTAAAGGCAATGATATTTGGAGATATCGTGACATTAATGCAACGCATAACGTTAATAATATTAGATAGAGTTATGAGTTATGCAAATGGCATAATGTATTCATTTTGAAAAAAAGTGAAATTCACTACTGAAAATACTAATTTTTTATATGAGTCCTATAATTACTTACTTTTTCAAAAGGAGTACTGTGTGGCACTTGCACATTTTAGTATTACTCGAATTAATATGTAAGTACCCAATGGCACCTCTTGTGGCACGCTTAGAGTCATAATTAAGGGCTTGTTTGGAAAAAAGTTTTATTTCCAAAATTCTTATCTCATTTCATTTCATCACAACCCATCTCTTTCCCAAACATTACTCAAATACAAATACTTTTAAACTAATCATTACAACTGTTTCAAACTTTTAAAAAAAAAATCAACATTTTCAAATCTCCAAACAAAAATAATATTAAAAAACCATATTCTAACAATATTTTAATTTTATAATATTTTTTATTCAACTTTTCCTCTCTCATTTCTCAAAACTTAAAAAATACTTAACTCAAATTATCTCACCACTATTCACAAATTATTTACCACTATTCACAAAAGTCTAACATGAGTAAGCTTTAGGAACGAAAAAAAAAAAAAAAAAAGTAGGGGTTTTTAGTGTGATTGTTAATTTCCAGTTAATGCTTGATTATGGCTGGAAAAAAAATGAGTAAATGTATTATGTTAAAAAATGAACAAAGAAGATCAACTTATTTATTCACCATATATAATATAACATAATTAACATATTTACTGAATTTTCACTAAATATATGCCAAAATATCTACATGAAGAAGGTAAATCTGAGGCAAATTAGACCGTACTCTCAAACCTAGCTTTGCACAATAAAATTAATGGAGTTAAATCTCTGTGGAGCCCAAGTCTGAAATTTTTTTGTGTTTTTCTAAAATATTGTGAAGCCCAAGATTGATTTGGAAGTGGGTTTTCTTTCAAATCTAGTGTGAGTTTGTGTGAAGGCAGTGGTCTCAGCCCGTGTGAAAGCCCAGCTCAAGGTGAGGAGCCCAGCCTCTCATCTTTTGAACGGCGCCGTTTTGGTTTGGAGGGTGAGAAAACCCTACTTTTGTCTCTCCTCTTTTTCTTTCCCCTCCCTTCTCTCCCCGAGCACCGTACCACCCCAACCATGACCTTTTCGCAGCCCATGCTGCCCCCACGCAGGCACCACACGTCTGAAATGCACAGTCCACTGTCCCTGTCTGGCCACCGCCCCCTTCTCCCCCAATCCGTGCCTTTCTCTCTCTGCCTCCCCGTGAGCTTTTCAGCTGACGCAAACCAGCCGTCGCGCACCATGCATTGTGAAGCTTGCCCATCTTTTCCGTCCTGCCCACCGTCCAACTCCACCAACAAAGCCGTGGGTTGTGCTGTTGTGGAGGAGTTCCACGACCTATAAATAGGTCGAGCCTCTACCCGTTTGGAACCCATCCCAAGCCCTCCTCTCCATCTCAATCTCGTTCTCTACCTCCCCAGATCTCACATTCCCTCTCTCTGTTTCCTTCCAGTGCAATTTAGAAATTTTTCACCTAGGGTCCCGCCGCATACCGTCGTGGTTCGCCGCCCTCAGGTGTTCACTGGAGGTTGTCTGACCCCCCCCCCCCCCCCCCCCCCCGGGGCTCCGCTACCACTCAGCCTCTCCCCCTCTTAGATCTCACCCTATAATCGAAACTAGATCTCTCTCTCTCTCTCTCTCTCTCTCTTAGGGTTTACGGCGCGGCCAACTATCACCAGCCACTGCAGCCCCTCCTTCCCCATCACAGTGGAGAAGAAGAAAAGAAGCAAAATTCGACAGATTGAAGAAGGAGAATGGAGATGAAGCAGAGAGGAGAACGAAAAGCATGGAGAAAAAGGGTAGTCGGCGGAAGGCAAAGGAAAAAAATGGAGCTCTAAGCCGCCCAAAACGACGCCGTTTAGAGGGGAAGAGAGGGCTGGGTTCATGGGCAACGGGTTGGGCTGGAATCCGAGTGGGCTTGGGCCCAAAAATGAAGGAAATCCAACAGCAATAAGCCCAAACCGCGATATAAGGATATAAGAAATAAAAGACACAATAAAAATAAATAATAAGGCAATTAAAAACCACTACAACTCTATATTAATAAAATAAAATATTTAAAGCCTAATAATGAAATAATTTAAGTTAGAGAGTAATTTAAATGCAAAACAATAATTAATAGCAAGTAAGCATATAAAATAAATTTCACATTCTAAAAATATAAAATAAATCCAACGATTAACACATTAAATTTAAAACAAGAGAGCCATTAATTATAATATAATCTTTCATTAAAAATAAAAAGTAAATACAAGGTATTACAACGTAGGTATGGTGGTAGAATCCCACCTGCAATTTTCACCTATAGTCTTCAATAAATGATTATGTTGGATTATTTTCTGAGAAAATGACGGTTTGTGATTTAATAGATACTAGCACCATTTTCTAGGAAAATTGTTGGTTTATGTTTAGGCCATTTCTGGAAAAATTACAGATATTATTCATGGCTTGTTTTGGGTTAAAAGAGATTTTTGACGTACGTTGGGAAATAATCTTTTTTGGAAAAAATGAAGATTTTGGGTTACATATATGTTTCGTCATGTGCACGTATGATTGTTGGATGTATTAATGTGTTTTAATCTCTTAGTTTGTTTGGGTGATTACTTATTGAGATTTATAGTCTCACGATATTCAATGCAGATAAGGACGTTGAGCCGGAGACTTTGGCTCCACCAGAGGAGTGACCTGGGGTTGCTCTGTGTATTGAGATTTATTTTCCCGCTCATTTATGTATTTTGCCCTTTGTATTATAATTTTTGGGATAACTGTATAACTCTTTTTTATACTACTTTTATTTTGATAAACTTGTATTTAAAATTTCTGGTACTTAATTGATTTATTTAATTTATCCGCTATATTTTTGTTGTACAATTTCTGCATGTGCATACTTGGCACTTATCATTGAGAACCCGTGTTGTTATCATCCCGACTTCACGATTCCTGCATTTCCGTACGTAAAAGTCCGGGCGTCACAATATTTACATTAGAATATAATTTATGACTGACAAAGTAAAATTAAGATTCTTACAACAGTAATTTAAGTAAATTAATAGCTCAATCATGGAATGACCACTCGTACTCTTTCTTTTCTTCTCTTTTTTCATCTGTCTAGTCTCCCACTAGAGCTAGTATGGTTTTTAAGATTTCTAAAATATTTATCGAAAATTTAAGAGTTCAAAAATGTAGATGTAATCAGTCATGAGCCAATGATCCGACTAGAAATTAAAATGATAAAATCTTTTATCAATGACTAAAAATCTCTCTTCATGCATGGCCCATGTTAAGTAGGAAGATCAGATATACATATATATATATATATATATAGCTGTACGTCCTTCAAGTGGGACTAACAATATTTATTAAGGAATGGTGTTTATTAAAAATAACTAATTATTGTACAAATCTCAAAGAAACAAGCTACGTACAAATCTTTGTTAAAAATTGGACCCCAACTAAAAAAAGTGTAAAAAAACATATTCTTTATTAATAAGATTCAATTTTTTTTTTTTTTTATAAAAATTTTGTATGACTCTTGTGTTGTGAAAAAACGATGACAATGAATTGAAAAGAAATAATAACGAACGAGAAAAACAATCACACACGCAATCACACACGACACAAGATGTACGTGGTTCGGCAAATTGCCTACGTCCACGGGAGCTACAGAGGATTTTATTATTGAGGAATATCACACTACAAGATGGATCTCAACACTGTTCGTCCACAGTGTTTTTGTGTCTACAGTAACCGGCCACATGAAGTAAACCATCATATATATAGTTTAAGAGGCGGAAACCCTAAATCGCATGTTCGCTCGAGCGGCGTGTCGAGCACGCGTCGAGCGAACTTCCCTTCCGCATCCCGCTCGAGCTCACTGTCGAGCTGACATCGAGCGTTCGACTCTGCCTGACTTCGCTCGAGTGGCCAATGCCTCCGCTCGAGCGAAAGCCTCCTGCTCGAGCTCACTGTCGAGCTAACATCGAGCGTTCGACTCTGCCTGATTTCGCTCGAGCGGCCAATGCCTCCGCTCGAGCGGTGTGGACCAGACTCCACAGTACTCAACAATTCTCCCACTTGGAGACTGGTACACTCGCTGTATCGCCGTCTTCCTCAAACATGATATCCTCCACCTCTGCAACTCACTGCTCCTGTCTTCATGCTAGAAGACCAACTGAAGTTGCGCACAACTTCAGTTTCTCAAGCGTAACACCCTTTGTCAACATATCAGCAGGGTTCTTGCTTCCACAAATCTTCTCAAGTAACAAATGTCCGTCATCTAACAATGACCGTATGAAGTGATACCTGATCTGAATGTGCTTGGTTCTGGAATGGAATGCTGGATTCTTGGCAAGGAATATGGCACTCTGACTGTCACTGTAGAGAGTGCCTCTCTTATTCTTCTTACCCAATTCTTCCAAGAAGCCTTGTAGCCATACCATCTCCTTTGCAGCCTCTGACACTGCAATATACTCAGCTTCTGTCGTAGACAAAAAAACTGTTTTCTGTAGATTAGAACCCCATGACACTGTAGTACCACCAAGTGTATAAACAAAGCCCGTGGTACTCTTTCTGCTGTCAATATCTCCAGCTAAATCAGCATCAACATAGCCCTGCACCTCCAAGCTCTCTCCAGAGAAACATAAACAGGTTTCTGAGGAACCCTTTAGGTACCTCAAAATCCACTTCACTGCTTCCCAATGTTGCTTTCCTGGGTTACTCATGTATCTACTCACAACTCCCACTGCATGGGCAATATCCGGTCTTGTACAAACCATAGCATACATAAGTGAACCAATAGCTGAGGCATAAGGAACCTTACTCATGTAATCTTGTTCCTCCTCTGACTCTGGTGACTGATTCTTGCTGAGTCTGAAGTGACTTCCCAAGGGTGTGCCAACTGGTTTGGCCTTGTCCATATTGAACCTACTGAGTACCTTTTTCACATACTCAGCCTGTGAGAGTCTCAACGTACCTCTGACTCTGTCTCTGACAATTCTCATGCCAAGGATTTGCTTTGCAGCTCCCAAATCCTTCATTGCAAAGTGCTCTGACATCTGCTTCTTCAGATTATTGATCTCATCAATACTAGCCCCTGCAATAAGCATGTCATCCACATACAACAGCAAAATAATGTAAGAATTGTCAAAATGCCTGACATAGCAACAGTGATCTGCCTGACATCTAATATACCATGCACTGTGCATGAAGTTGTCAAATTTCTTGTACCACTGTCTAGGAGCTTGCTTCAGGCCATACAAGCTCTTCTTCAGTCTGCAAACTGAACCTTCCTTTCCCTGTACCACAAACCCCTCAGGCTGGTGCATGTAGATGTCTTCTTCAAGGTCTCCATGAAGAAAAGCTGTCTTCACATCTAACTGCTCAAGAAATAGATCTTCAGTAGCAACCATAGCCAGTACTATCCTGATAGTTGTGATCTTTACCACAGGAGAAAAGATCTCAGAGTAATCAATACCCTGCTTTTGCTGAAAGCCTTTTACAACAAGTCTAGCCTTGTACCTCTTACTACTGTCATGCTCAGTTTCATCTGGTACACCCACTTGTTGTGTAATGCCTTCTTCCCTGATAGAAGTTCTGTCAACTCCCATGTCTGATTCCCTAGCAGGGAATCCATCTCGTCTTTCATGGCCAGCTCCCACTTGCTAGAATTCTCATCTTGCAAGGTTTCTTCATAAATCTGCAGTTCTCCACCATCTGTCAACAAAATGTAATTCAAAGTAGGTGAGAAACGCTGTGGAGGACGTATAGTCCTAACTGACCTGCGAACTGCAACTGTAGAAGTAGACGGTTCTGAAACTGCCTGCGGAATAATAGGAATGGGTGCACTGGACCCACTCTCCCCGTCACTCACATCTCTACACTGCACTGTGACCTCTGGTAGGTCATCCAATCCTACAAATTCGGACTCCTGAGGAGCTACTACAGAAGCTGTACTAGACTTGTCCTTGTACATCATTTTCTCATTGAAAATCACATTCCTGCTTCTTATGATTTTCCGACCCTGATCATCCCAAAAACGATAGCCAAATGCCTCGTCTCCATAGCCAATGAAATAGCATTTCTTTGACTTAGCCTCAAGCTTACTACGAGCATCAGAATCAACAAGCACATAAGAAAGACAACCAAAAGTTTTAAGGTGAGAAAACTTAACCTCTTTCCCGCTCCAAACTTCCTCAGGCAATCCACAATCCAGTAGAACTGATGGCCCTCTGTTTATCAAATAAACGGCAGTGCTGACTGCATCTGCCCAGAAAGTGGGTGGTAGTCCAGCGTGCAACCTCATGCTTCTAGCACGCTCATTAATAGTCCTGTTCATACGCTCAGCAACTCCATTTTGCTGTGGTGTCCCAGGAATGGTCTTCTCCATTCTGATACCCAGAGCTGCACAATACTCCTTGAACCCGCCATCAACATACTCACCAGCATTGTCAGACCTCAAACACTTCAGTTTCAAGCCTGTCTCTGTCTCAACCATGGCTTTCCAAATTTTGAAAACATTAAATACTTCATATTTATGTTTCAAAAAATAAATCCATACCTTCCTACTATGGTCATCAATGAACGTAACATAGTAGCGAGAACCTCCAAGAGATGCAACTGGGGAAGGACCCCACACATCTGTGTGCACAAGATCAAGTCTTCCTGTCTTTGGCGTCTTGCCACTTTTCAAGAAGCTGACCTTCTTTTGTTTCCCCATAACACAACTCTCACACATACCGAGATCAACTGTCTTCAGTTCTGGTAGCTTGCCTCTAGACAGAAGTTCCGTCATGCCCTTCTGACTCATATGGCCAAGCCTACAATGCCACAAATCTGCTGTGCTCTCTGCAACGGTAGTAGCAATAGTGTCAATTAAACCAGTAGTCATATATAGTGTACCAGTTTTCTTACCCCGAGCTAGTACCAATGCCCCTTTTGTGACCTTCCAGGTGCTATCTGAGAACACCACTGAATGACCACACTCATCAAGCTGCCCAACAGAAATGAGGTTCTTCTTCAACTCAGGAATGTGCCTGACCTTTTGCAAGGTCCATTTTTTCTTGCCAGGGAGTGCAATGTCAATGTCTCACATCCCCACTATGTTCAAAGCCTCACCATCAGCCAAATATACCTTCCCAAAATCACCTGCAATATAATTTCGCATTAGTTCCCGGTGGGAAGATGTATGGAAGGAAGCCCCTGAATCCAGTATCCAGTCATCAACTGGACTATGAACTGCAAGCAATAGTGCATCCTGTACTTCTTCAGTTACCACATTAGCACTATCATTCTCCGTCTTCTTGGGGTTTTTGCAGTTTTTCTTTATGTGGCCAGCTTTGCCACAATTCCAGCAAGTTGCCTACTGACCAGGCCTCGACTTGCTCTTGTCCCTGTACTTTGATTTTGATCTTCCTCTGTTTGAGTTCCTGTCATGTGATCTCCCTCGAGAATCAACATTTAGGGCTGAACTCAAACCCGAGGTCTCGCCTGAATCTTTCCTGCGCACCTCCTCAGCCAAAATCAAATCACGAATATCATCATATTTCAGTTTAGTTTTACCAGCAGAATTACTAACAGCCATTCTCATGGCTTCCCAACTATTTGGCAATGAAGCCAATAGTATTAGTGCACGTATCTCATCATCAAATTCAATTTCAACAGACGACAATTGATTTGTGATAGTATTAAAATCATTCAGATGTTGTGCAACAGATGTACCATCTGCCATTTTCAAATTGAATAACTTTTTCATCAGATGTACCTTGTTATTCGCTGACGGCTTTTCATACATACCTGACAAAGCCGCCATGAGATCCGCAGTCGTCTTCTCCTTGATGACGTTGTGTGCAACGGATCTCGACAGGGTTAATCGAATAACCCCCAGAACCTGTTGATCCAACAGGTTCCAACTAGCATCATCCATCTTTTCCGGTTGCTGCCCCAATAGTGGAAGATGAAGTTTCTTCCCATAGAGGTAGTCCTCTATCTGCATCCTCCAGTATCCAAAATCCGTGCCATCAAACTTCTCGATCTCCGATACCTTCAATTCATCTCCAGCCATCGTTTCTCCTCAGACCCGAACCTTGGCTCTTGATACCAATTGTTGTGAAAAAACGATGACAATGAATTGAAAAGAAATAATAACGAACGAGAAAAACAATCACACACGCAATCACACATGACACAAGATGTACGTGGTTCGGCAAATTGCCTACGTCCAGGGGAGCTACAGAGGATTTTATTATTGAGGAATATCACACTACAAGATGGATCTCAACACTGTTCGTCCACAGTGTTTTCGTGTCTACAGTAACCAGCCACATGAAGTAAAACATCATATATATAGTTTAAGAGGCGGAAACCCTAAATCGCATGTTCGCTCGAGCGAACTTCCCTTCCGCATCCCGCTTGAGCTCACTGTCGAGCTGACATCGAGCGTTCAACTCCGCCTGACTTCGCTCGAGCGGCCAATGCCTCCGCTCGAGCGAAAGCCTCCTGCTCGAGCTCACTGTCGAGCTAACATCGAGCGTTCGACTCTGTCTGATTTCGCTCGAGCGGCCAATGCCTCCGCTCGAGCGGTGTGGACCAGACTCCACGGTACTCAACATCTTGTCTATTTAATTTTTATTCAAATTTTTCTATCTCATTTCCTATAAGTTAATTGAAATTATTTTGCTACTATTCACAAATTTTTCATCTCATTTCACTTGCCAAACAAGCTCTAAATCTAATAGTAACATAGAAGCATGCAAAAATGGTAAACTCATGAGAAGAAATTATCATGACTTCCTTCCTATTATGAAATTATGAATATCTTTGTGCAACAACTTCGGGTTTGGATTAAGAAATCTCCCAAAACTCATCTTAACTAATTTCATCCAATTATTACAATTTTTATAAATTTTCACACAAAATATAATAAATAATTTAACTTTTTCAAAACTCAAAAAAATAATAATATTAAAAAATAATATTCTAACAATATTTTATTTAACTTTCAACTTTCATTTCAAGTCAACTGATCATCTCAATTCACTATCCAAACCATTCTATGCTACATCGGCATTAATTAATTCCCTCCACGTTTCTAAAGAATTTCAAACATATTAATCCGTTTCCATTTAAATTAATAGAAATAAATATAGAAGTACATATGATCAATCTGTTTTTGTTTTCCTGCTAGTCACTAACTCACGCATGTATGTAACAGACAGGTCATTTTCATCATGCCATATATATGCATGATTTGTTTCAGGTGAAATCTCAAATGTTTATATTTACATGTAAGGTATTAAAACTAAAACCATTTAATTACCCTTTAAATATTATAAAAACTTGACAAATAGCGCTCATTCAATTTCAACCATCAAGATTGATAACAAAAGGTGAGTCGTACAATATTGACAGTTAGATCTTAACGAAATGTTTACATTGTAAGTTTTTTATAAATTGAATACAATGCATGCATGCATCACTTTTTATAATTAATTAGAGTACAAAGTCATCATGTAAATTAACTCACTAGTATTTAAAAGATACAAAACAAAATCTTCCCTATATATTAACTACTTTGTTAATTGAGTTCATCATGTGCATTAGCATGCAGGCCGTGTCTACCTAACTAGCTAACTGTTTTGGAAAATTTTGTTTAATTGGATTAGGGGACACTTTTGCCGTCTAAAAACCTTCACTACAAGAGATATGATTTTTTGAGACAACAAATTTTGTCTCAAAAAATGGAAATTTCGTCTCTATTTTGTCTCAAAAAGGCTGTCTCTATTTTGATTTTCGTCTCTGAAAAGTATTTTTAGGGACGAAATTGGGCGGAACCGGTCGAAACCGTTCGAACGGGAAATTTTTTCTGAGACAAAAAAATGTCGTCTCAGAATCAAGTTCGAACGAAAATATTTTTGTTCGAACAACATGAAATGTTAATTCGAACCAATAACCATATCTAACCAAGTCCGTTCGAACAAAAAAGTTTGTAAGCGACTTTAGTTCGAAGAAAAATATTAACTGTTCGAACAAATAATCTATTTACAGAAATTTTCTGTTCGAACGGACTTTTAGAAATGAATTTATTCGAATGAGTATTTAGTTGTTCGAATGAACGCATGGATTGTATTTTCCGGTAAGTTCGAATGGGTATATTTTTGTTCGAATGAGAATTTTTTGGTTCGAATGGATATGTTTTTGTTCGAATGTATGCATAAATGGTAATTTACCATTCGAACGGCATTGATCAAACAAAATGAAATTGATACTAATACAAATTGTAATCTATATACATCAAATTGTAATCTATATACATCAATTGTTCAAATGTTTACAAACATCATAAATATTAAAGGCAATTAAAAAAAACCAAATGAATTATGATTGTGGTGGTAGTGGTGGTATAGGGTTTTGGGACATCATTAATTGAAATTTTTCAAACATTTTTTGGTTATTTAATTGTAGCCTCTCTTCTAATCTTGCTTCTAAATCTGCTGCTTGATCTAATCCGGTCAGCAACTCTTTTTCCTTCGATCTCAATCGTTCTATCTCAAGTGCAGCTTCCTCTAATTTTTTAGTCTTGTCGTCATTCGATCTGGCTTTAGAAGATGATGAAGATGTTGAGGATGGCTTCACGCAACGTCCTAAGCCCCTCAAATATCCAGAACGTGATCTAAGAACTTGAGAAAAGATTTGAGCATCGTTGACAGATGATTCATTAGATGGATCCGCAACAGTATCTTTAAGAGATATCATCTTGTCTTGGAAAAAGAAAAACATTAAAATTAGTATATGTAACAAAAATATATTTAGACAATGAAATTAAATAAACTTCAACTTACATAATTTGCCTCTGCCTCAGGATTGCTCCAAACACCATCACGATTTTTATGTGCTTTAGCATACAATTGGATCAGATCATAATCAGTAGGATTTTTTTCTTGCTGCAAAATGAAAATTAATATCATAATTTATACGAAAAAAGTGTATATATTAAGATTTAATGGAGACAATAAGAACTAACCATTTTTTTTGACAAGCGATGAAAAGATCGAGAACCCGCGTGATGGTGTATCGTTAAATTTGATCTATTTGCTTTGTTCACTGTACTCCATTTCTAAAAAAAAGTATTATAATTTTTATTTAATACATCTATTATATATTATTAAAAAAAAGATAGTAGCGAAATTACCTGATAAGCAAGATCTTCAAACAGATCACAAACTTTCTCCCATTCGTTTGGTGGCATTGCTTGGAATGGATTTTGACGCGCCTCTATCGTAGTACTGAACTTCTGATAGTGTGCATGGCATCAACCTTTGTACCTCCGGAATGCATTCGACATGAGTTCTTCAATCGTTAGTCGATCCTCCCGCCGACCAAAATTTAGTTCAAACTCGTCCTTCAAAGAATTATAAACAATTAGTATAATTTCAAACATTCGCATTTAAATAAAAATGTTATACAAAGTAACTTATTACCAGACAACGATTTTTGATGTGGTCTTTCACATCTTGGGAAACTTTAGCCCAGGAGGATGTAGCCATCGGTGCATACGTGCAAGTAAGTGTACCGACATAAGAAGCAAGCCAAGCTGCCGAATCCCCAGAGCCACCGGTGTGATCATCAGATATATCAACTTTAATTTTACCCACTTTCCTTACTTTTTCTATGCAGACACCCCTCGTAATGCCTCTAACTTGGCGCTGGTTTACAACAGCTATATATACAAAAATTAAAGCATATATTTTAATTAAATTAATTTTATTTGAAAGATATACAGTGAAAAAATACCTTGTTCTGGTTCTAGTGATGGTGGCCCACCATTGTTGGCAAGTGAAGCACACGGGGATTCGCTAAGTGGTGGGGATGGCTCACGTGTTTTTTTGCGTTTAGGAGGCATATCTGTTTGAAATTATAATAAATTATTATTCGAACAAAATACATGAAATATTTTTATAAGAATTTTACCTACACAAATATCTGTTTGAAAATCATTCGGTATCAGTATTGCTGGACTAATCGCTCTCATCCTCAGTAGACACTTCAGTTGATTCATGTTCTTCCGACATGTCACCTTCAATTACTTCGGGTTTAATATCTTCTCTGCGCAATGGGACCATGTCATAATGGCTTAGATCAACAAATAGATTGATGCTTGATTCATTTTCTTGATATGCTTCTTCATGGTCTGGACTATTAACTTCTTCATGTGGTTGATCATTTTCTGGAATATAATCATATACATTTCTTGGCGCAAATTTCTCGACTATTCTCCATGGATTTCCGAACTCCGGATCATCTAAATAAAAAACTTGATTTGCTTGGCATGCGAGAACAAATGAGTCGTCCTCATACCATTTGCGAGATGTATTGACAGTTACAAAATATTCATCCTTACGCACTCCCAACCTAGGATTTGAGACATCTCACCAATTACATTTAAATAACCAGACCATATATCCCCCCACATACTTTAATGCTATGATATCTTCCACAATTCCATAAAAATCAATATTTTCATTCCCATGGCTTCCTTCGACAACAACCCCACAATTTTGAGTTTTCCTATATCGTTCTCTGTCTGCCGAGAAACTTATGAATTACATACTCGAAGAATGTAGAAAAATGCTAAACCAAAATTTAAATTGACTAACACAGGAGTTATAACTAAGTATATATGCCATATAGATGATAGAATCCCAAACTGTCCAGTTTGGACAATTCAAGAGTTATACCCAAATATTCTTTAAGAGAATATTTGGCCACAACTCTCGAACGGGTCTAAGGTTTAACTGCATATAAAATAACTACAAAATCCAAACACTCAATAGTAAACATAACAAGCATACATCACAAATACATGGGAAGATTACATTACAAGTATACATGATGGGCCATTAAATATTTTGAAATATTTAATACTTGAGTACTTACTTATGTTCAAATATTTAATTATAATTTTTTAATTAAATATCTTATTATTATATTTGGAGTATTAAGCTATTTAATTAGTGTACTTAGATATAATTAATTATACATTATGTATTAATCATCTTATTACTTGAGTACTTAAATATCTTCACATATTTAATTATAATTTTTTAATTAAATATCTTATTATTATATTTGGAGTATTAAGCTATTTAATTAAACTATATCATAGATATAATTAATTATACATTATGTATTAATCATCATAATTAATACTTGAGTACTTACTTATGTTCAAATATTTAATTATAATTTTTTAATTAACTATCTTATTATTATATTTGGAGTATTAACTGCTATTTAATTATCACTGCAAATAATAAGTATTTAATTGATACTGTTCGAACAAACACTCTATAAGTTCGAATGGAACGTTGGTCGAGTTATATTCTGTTCGAACAAATAAAAATACATTCGAACAGTATTCAGAGCGTTCGAATTAAACCAACCCAGAAACCAGTCACGAAACAGAGCACAAAACTGAACCATAAAACACAATTTTCACATTCATGATGCCATATTTCAATACAACACATTGAAAACTATATGAATATCCCTAAATATGATTATTAAACAACTTAGAAAACTAATAAAACTTACCTCTTGTACTAGCAATTCAAATTTCAGTCAATCCACAATACCTATATATACATAAAACACATTAAACTGTTGTTCTATCCCAACAAATAAATGCAAAAAATATTAAGATATTTGTAAACGAAAATCGGAATGAAAAATACAAAAAAAAAACCACTTACCTCTTGTCCTTCTCCTTTCTCTCTCAAGAATCTATTCTCTCTCAATGCTTTTAAGCTCTCTCTCTCCACAACACTCTCTCACAGCCTCTGCCACGCTCTCTCTCCTTTTCTCAATCTTCAATCCGAGTGAAAATGAAGTGAAAGGATCGGATTAATAATATGTGTATTTCCATTCGAACTAAATTTTTATAAGTTCGAACGCGAAAATCCAAATACCGCTAATTTTTCCCACAATTTTTTTCCGTTCGAATTAATATTTTTCCAGTTCGAACAGAAAAAAGGAATATTCTCCAGTATATACCGATAACTTGGCGCGAATTTTCCCTCCAAACAAAAAAAATTCATTCGAACATGAATTATCTCTATTCGAACTGACATTATATTAGTTCGAACAGATAATTAGAGAAATATATAACTATACACATAATACACCCAATATTATTATGTGTATATGTAAAAATTATATACACTATATAATACTAAGTGTCACTAATATCATAATACTAAGTTTCTTATCAATCTATAATATTAAGTATTTAAAATAGTATAATATTTTATTTACAATCACTAATAGTGTTATACTTATAAGTTAGTATCACTATAAGTATAATACTAAGTATCACTAATAGTATAATACTAAGTGATATTAAAGTATAGATAGCATCAAAATATGAAAACTAATAATACTGTAATACTTTATAATATAGTCCAAGTACTTGGTTTATTATTAATATACAAACTAAATATATTAGAAATATGTTTTTTATACATATAATTAATGCAATGTTTTACTATATACTTACTATATTTACTTTATAATGCAATGCTTTACACAATACTATTTTATACTCATCTAATGCATAATATATATACTATTACATATATATATATATACTAGTTACTTACAATATATATAAGTAACTAGTATAAAACTCTATACTATCGATATATAGTTATCTAATATATATTATATATACTAGTGAGAAATTTTTTATTAGTACTAATACTAGTATTATATACTAGTATTAATAATATAAAACGTATTGTTTTACCTCTTGTACTTATATATATATATTTTTATGAAGTATTATATAATTCATTCGAACTTATACCCTTTTAATTCAAACTTATACCCTTTTAGTTCGAACTGATTATACTTCCATTCGAACGAAATTACGTTATTTAAATCGCGAACCAGTTTCTTCTCCATTCATTTCGTGCCTCCTCTCATTTGAACTTACTCTTCGATTCCTCCGCCGTCAGCAGCCACAACGCTGCCACCAACTCCGACCAACTCCTCAAATCTCCTAGAACAAGAGGTATGGGTTAAATGAGCTTTATTTTTATTAGTTTTTTGGTTAGTTTTGGGGGGGTCGGATTTTGAATCAATCCGGCCCCATTTTGTTGTTTTGGGGCCAAATGACACAACTATAATCGGTAGAAATGATAGGGATTTACTCCTAAATCATTTCTACCGATTAAAATATTGGATTCCTTGTGAAAAATGAATGTGTCAGTTCGGTTCTGAGTCGACTCAACCATGTCTGTTTGGCTCAGGTCCGTTCGAATGAATATAAATTCCATTCGAATTAAAGTCAAGTCCATTCGAATTAAATTTAGGTTCATTCGAATGGAATATAATTTTATTCAAATGGAGTTTAGGCTAATTCGAATGGAGTTATCTGAGGTCATTTGAATTAATTTTATGTTCATTCGAATGAATATAATTTAATTCGAATGGAATTAAAGGCCATTCGAATAAGCAGTTGTCAAACATGACAGCACAACATCATCATTCCTCTAATTCACTTTAATTAGATCACATATATATTTTGTACATCAACAGTATACTAATGGCAAGAAGCAGCGGAAGAAAACGTTCCAAACCCCAGACAGTCGAAAGTACCTCCGCAGCTCCTTGTCAGCCGGCCGTCAGGCCTATACTAGTTGAGCGGGAGATCATTCTAGGTGACTTCCGTGACCTCACTTGGGAGGGGCGGAGCATACATGACATCATCACCGATCGTGGACCCCGATCTATCGACAGAGGGGCACAGCATATCCTGAGATGGTCGGTGAGTTTTACCGTGCCATGGGTGAGCAGTCTGGTGATGCTCTATGCTATAACTTAGTAGTCCGGGGAGTGAGTATTATATTCTCTCCCCGCATTATTGCTGAGTTTCTAGATTTGCGGCGAGAGCCCGGTGCCTATCCTGCAGCAGCAGCAGCGAGAGCAGCGACTGCACCATCTGGAGAGGACACAACAGTCACATCCTCATCGCCAGTGCCAAATGTACAGACCGCAGAGCTGGATGCTAGCTCGGATGATAGTGAGAGTGGTGATGAGGTACCTGATGATGGTCTCACAGACGATCAGGTTCGTGACCTAGTGCGAGACCCTGAGGCTCCTCCATATGATGGCAGTAAAGTGATCCGACAGGCCGACTGTATAGCATTTTTCAGAATGCTTAATTTGATTGTCGGGTATAACATTGATCCGAAAAAACACAAGACTGATTTCGGGATCGAGCGGGCCAGATTTTTGTTACGGTTAGCACAGGGGGAGCCGATTGATCTGGCATTATATTTCTTCCTCCGCATTCGCACAGAGTCACGTTATTCGAGTGGAGGTAGTCTACCATTTGCGCTTTTGATATCTAACCTCTTACTCCATTCAGGGGTTACAGTGACTTTGACTGAGCGGAGGTCGCCACAGATGGGGCCCGTTAACAAGATCACATTCAGTAAGAGCAAGGGTCAATTGTCGAAGACTCGTGCAGTCCTACAGGATCAGCCTCCGCCTACTGATCCAGCTTCTACTGCTGCTGCCCCTATTGAGAGACACCCTGCTGGGGCTACTCCAGATGAGGTACGAGCTATATTGGTGGACCACTGCGACATTTTATTGAGGGACTTCATTCAGCCCATGATGGAGAAGCTTAAGGACCTAGAAGGACGCTTGCAAACTTTACAGGAGGATTTTGATTTATATAATAAATATTGTTAGTAAATTTTTTACTTTTTTATGTTGTATAGAACGTCTAACTCATTTTGAAATGTAATTAATGCAGTATAGTTTTTATTTTTAGTGTTTGCTAGCCTCTTTATTGTTAATTATATTTTCTTCTCATTATACTTAGTGTTCACGATAATTGAAAAAATGACACTATCTTTAAATTAATATTTAGTTAACTAAAATATTTTTAACTTAATTACATAAAATTAATTTATGAAATTGTAAATATTTTAATTCACTATAAATCATAATATATAATATATAGAACTTTTTATTTACTTTGGAAATGATAAAAAATTAATAGAAAAAATATGTATTCTTACAATTTTAACAATATATCTTTTCAATTAAATAATACCGTTCGAACACGTTAATACTCATTCGAACAAATAATATTGCATTCGAATTAATTAATTTTCTGTTCGAATTAAATTTAATTAGTTCGAACGGTATAGATTTTTGGAGACGACCTAATTCGTCTCAGAATCTCCAGTTCGAACTACTATGTTTTAGTTCGAACGGATTTATAAGGTTTTCCATGTTTTGAGACGAAATTAAAATTTCGTCTCAGAAAAGTACTTTTAGGGATGAAATTAATTTCGTCCCTAAGAAATTTCGTCCCTAAAAATTAAATTTCTTGTAGTGACCCTATGTAATAAAGGAAAATGATACCATGCATGTTGCTTGAGTTTGCCTCCTCAAATTGACCACTCATGTATTTTATTTATTTTTTATTTTTTTAACAGTTAAGGAAGTGACCATATTGATGTATTTTTTAAAAATATTTAAAAATTTTTAAAAAGGGTTTGAAAGAAAAAAGATAAAAATTAAAAATGTGCAAATGCACAAAGAGACACACCCAGTGGTACACACTGGATGGCATAGGAGAACCGTCCATATAATTGGTAAACACGAATTACTGTGATAAGCAAAAGATCTCCATCATATATAATTGGAAAATGATAATATGCTGCCTGAATTTGCCCCCTTCAATTTGAATTTTTGTAATAAAATATGTGGATTGTGGAGGGATATATCAATCATTTCTGAACTTTCAAAACAGGGCATATGGGAACTCATGACTTGGACAACGCAAATTACTTTAAATAATCGAAAGATTCCCCCATCATATATAACTATGAACTGTGAAAAAAGAAAAAAAAAAGAAAAAAAGAATTGCACTAAAAATCCTAACAAAAAAATTAAATATATATTTTTTATATCATATATGTAGGGGTGTAACCGGTCCGGTTCGGTCCGGTTTTGTACAAAATCTAAGACTGAACCGGTAGGCACTGGTTTTGCATTTTTCAAAACCGATTACGCACCGATTTTCCTCCTAAACCGGTATTTCGGTCCGGTTTGGTCCGGTTTTCCGGTTTTAATAAAATACAAAATTTTTATAAAAATTCTGTTTAAAAGAAAAAACTGATTTAAAAAATTCTGTTTACCATTTACAAAAATCTACTTTGTAAAAAAAAATCTGTTATGTAAAAAAATTCTGCTATCAAAAATCTGGTTTATAAAAAAAAAAATCTGCTTTGTAAAAAATTCTGATATAAAAAATCTGCTTTATAAAAAAAATCTGTTATATAAACAAAATTCTCTATATAAAAAACTGCTATAAAACAAAAACTAAAATAAGAAATCTAGTGTAAAAAAAAAAATCTGCTATAATCCTATATTAGACTATTAGTATTAGTATATATATTAGTATTAGTTATAGCTATATAATATATTAGACAATATAATAGTATTAATATTAGACTATTAGTATAGCTATATGTTAGTGTTAGTTTTGATGATTTAGTATAACTATATTAGTATGAGTATAACTATAATCTATATTAGAATATTAGTATTAGTATATATGTGATTATTTTTTATGTGATTAAAAATTATATATAATATAAAATATATTATATATAATATTAATATATAAATAGTACCGGTCCGGTCTGGTTCGGTCTGGTCCAAAACTAACTGAAACCGAAACCGGATGGTTTCGGCCGGTTTTTCATTTATGAAAACCGGTTCCAGACCGAACCGTTCCAAAACCGGCACAACCGGTCCGGT
The DNA here is from genome assembly GCF_018687715.1 of Carya illinoinensis. Lineage (NCBI taxonomy): Eukaryota > Viridiplantae > Streptophyta > Magnoliopsida > Fagales > Juglandaceae > Carya > Carya illinoinensis. The sequence goes on from NC_056766.1 coordinate 3,616,986, forward strand.
CCGGTTTGGTCCGGGCCGGTTTTCCGATTTATCGGTTTTTTTTACACCCCTACATATATGTATGTATATATGCTTCGTTTTGAATAACTTATTTGATTGAAACTTGACCCCAAGCCAAGTGGGTGGAAAGAAAGTTCACGGAATAAATAATGAGAAGGGTTTATATCCATTACCCACATGGTCTTTAATTACATGATGTTAAGCATAGATTGGATCAAATGATTGAAAAAGTCTGATTATTTATAGCTTCCCTCAAACTTTACCCGTCGGGTAGGTTTAGATAGTGAGAAAAGAATTTTTTATTTTCAATGAAAGTTTAAAGTATTATTTTTTAATATTATTATTGTTTTGAGATTTAAAAAAATTGAATTGAGATTTAAAAAAGTTGAATTGTTTGTTATATTTTGTGTAGAAATTTAAAAAAGTTATAATGATGATATGATATTATATCAAAATTTTTTGTCTCATCCCACTTACCAAATCTGTCCTAAGAGGTTTGGGTACTAAGATGATTTCAGATGATTTGAAAATAATAACAAAAAAATAATAATAAAATATTAAATAATAATAAGTAATGGTAAAATATATGGTCTACTACCCAAACATATATAGCCTTTTGGGGCTGTTATCGGGCAGAATTACTCTTATTTGGTTTCAAGTATAAGAGGCTTGAACAACAAAATTTAAAAAAAAAAACCAATTATTATTATTTTTTTATAAGATAAATTCTAGAAGATTTCATCTCTATTCCTTCAATTACTCTTTTTAAATTTCTTCTTTAAAATTAGATTTTCTGATCCTTCAATTACTCTTTTTAAATTTCTTCATTTAAAAAAAAGGTTCAAATATTTTCGAATAAAAATAGTAAATTTTATTTCAAAAAACCTTTTGGGACAGACTTACGGGAACAAATTGGAGACGAAAAACCTTTTGAGACGAAAATATTTAAATGTCTTTTTTTGTTTATTTTTAAAGTATTTTTTATATATATTGAAAAAAATACAAAAAAAATGTAGACTATTAATAAATAAATAAATACAAATTTAAAAGAAAAACCTGATTGGTACAAATGATATTTTCGGTGTACCTATCATTCTCTTTTTTATGAGTTGGGCGGCAGCTCAAAATAACCGCTAGTCACATTTTTTTAATAGATTTAAATATTTTTAAAAAATAAATAAAAATATATTAATATACTTAAAATTATTTTCTTAATTATAAGTAAAAAAGAAATTTGGGTTTTGCCTTTTGGTACGTACTACTTTTCCAAGTACTCAATACTATTGCAGGTGATCTTTCTTTTCTTTTCTAATCAAGATTCGATTAAAACTAAATAGGATTAATATAACAAAATCTTTCCCCCCAAAAAAAATAATATTAGGGACAAGATTTTCTCCGTAAAAAAAAAAAAAAGTTCAAATATTTTCGAATAAAAGTAGTAAATTTCATCTCAAAAAACCTTTTGGGACAGACTTATGGGAACAAATTGGAGACGAAAAATCTTTTGAGACGAAAATCTTTAAATGTCTTTTTTTTTTTTAAAGTATTTTTTATGTATATTGAAAAAAATACAAAACAAAAAATGTAGACTATTAATAAATAAATAAATACAAATTTAAAAGAAAAACCTGATTGGTACAAATGATATTTTCGATGTACCTATCATTTTCTTTTTTATTTTTTTCTTTTTTATATATCATATGAGTTTAATAATTTTCTCCATCACGAGGAAAGCTGCTTCTGCGTGCAATATGAGTGGGAGGGCAGAATTGGTAGCTTTTCTAATTATAAACACGTATAAGGATGAAATATTAGACCAATTCAGCTACCAGACTTTTCCTAGTGAATGGAAGACGACGTACGCCATTAATTGGTATCTTCGACATATGAAAAGAATACAATATTCTTACGGATTGTGATGAGTTGTTATTATTATCTAATGGCTGTAATTAATTAAACTGATGAAATTAATTAAGAATTTTTCAGTAGTACTATTGGAGGATTTTTTTTTCCCCTTCTTTTCTAATCAAGCTTGTATTAAAACTAAATAGGTTTACTACAAGTTTACTAAATTAAGGAATAAATATTGTATGAGTTATGCATTGCATATTAATTAATGTATAACTTTGGTGTCAACATAATATATAATTGGTGACATGAATTTAGGATTAATTACTCAATGAATTAAGTAAATATTTTTTAATAATATTATAATTTTTATTTAATAATATTATAATATTTTTTTAAATAATATTTAAAAATACATAAAATAAAAAAAATTTAACTTTCTCAAGATTAGAATTTGTAGACTACACCCATCTAGCACGACTCTTTCTTCTATATATTGCGAGCGTGAGGGGGAGAGCAGCAATGGCTCTCACATCATGTACTTTACATTAAATGATATTACTCATGCCCCATCGCCCCCATCTTGTAGATATTAGCAAATGAGAAATAATATTTGCAATCGTGATTGTGCAAGCGGCGTGCAATCGTTTTGAAAAAAATGAATTAATATGGTACAAACATGAAAAAAAAAATTATTTTTATAACTTTTTTTTATTCATTCCGTACAACCGTTTACATCCCGTTTACATGTACCGAATGCATCTAGAAGTTCTGTTAGCAAATATGTTCCGAGAAAATTAAGAATTTTTCAGTAGTATCGGAGGATTTTTCAGTATTAAATTAAAAAAAAATTAAAAAATATATAGGATTATGGGAACAAACTGGGGATGAAAAAAAATTAAATGTACTTTTTGTTTATTTTAAAAGCATTTTTTATGTATTTTGAAAAAAATGAAAAAAATGTAGACTATTAAAAAATAAATAAACACAAATTCGAAAAAAAAAAACCCTCATTGGTACAAAAATAAATAAACACAAATTCGAAAAAAAAAAAAACCCTCATTGGTACAAATGATAGGTATACCTTTTTTCCATTTTTATTTATTATTTATTATTTATTTTTTTATCATATGAGTTTAATAATTTTCTCCATCACGAGGAAAGCTACCTCAGCAAAAATTTATCATATAAATATTGGAGCACACAAATATTTCTATTATTTTTAGAGTCTGACCAAAATGCCTGACCAAAAACTTTCAAGCTGTGGTGGCTCTCAGCCATCGTGGCTTGTTTCGTGACTTGTTTCCTTGACAGGTTGTGGAGCAGAGTAGTGGTACTGTGCTTAGTCCTGTTCTGCAGCATCAATTTCCGTACACCGTACACGTATAAGCATGAAATATAATGATTATAATTTTTTTAAATATAATAAAAAATTCAACTTTTTTAAATTTTAAAATAATAATAATAAAAAATAATATTTTATTTAATTTTTATCTTTCATTTAAAACTATATCATTTCATCTCTGAATTCAAACCAATCTTAAGAGTCTAAAATACGTCTTGTAAAATTAAATTAAATCAAATATTCTCTAAATCGATAATTTTATAATAAAGATTAAATTAATTATTAGTTAAAAATGTGATATAAAATTCTAATTAATAATTTAATTTTTCAAAAAAAGGAAATATTTTTAAATATAAAAATAATATAAAAATTAAATTTAAAATTATTTTATTTTTTTAAAATTAAAAAAAAAAAACCTCACTCAAAATTTCGGTCGCCCTACGGCATATTTAGCGGGGCCCTGTTAGCTACCTAGACTTTTCCTAGTGAATGGAGGATGACGCCATTTTATTTTATTTTTGAAATAGAGGACGACGCCATTAATTGGTATCTTCGACATATAAAAAGAATACAATATTCTTACCGATTGTGATGAGTTGTTATTATTATCTAATGGCTGAAATTAATTAAACTGATGAAAAAGTACCAGTCGATCGATCGACACTCATCAATTTTTATATCATAAATGTTTGGGGTTCCGGAGACTCGGTCTCGAAAGTATCTATCGATAATTTTTTTATTTAGTAATTAAATAAATATTTTTTTAGTAATATTATAATTTATTTTAAATAACATTGAAAAATATATAAAATAAAAAATATTTGACTTTCTTGTTTCTCAACCTACTCATCTCTCGATGATTGTAGCACGACTCTTACATGCACGACTCTTACATGCACGTTGTTCTCCTATATATTACGAGCGTAAGAGGGAGAATAGTAATGACTCTCACATCATGTACTTTACATTAAATGACATAATTCATACTAGTTGTAAGTAATGTGTTTTGAGAAAATTAAGAATTTTTTTAGTAGTATTGGAAGATTTTCTTTTATTTCTTTTCTTCTCTTCTAATCAAGCTTGTATTAAAACTAAATATATAGGATTACTACAAATTCACTAAATTAAAGAATATATATTAATGTAGGAGTTATGCATTGCATATTAATTACTGTAACTTTGTCAACATAATATATAATTTGTGACATGAATTTAGGATTAAGTACTCAATAAATTAATGGTGGTAGGGTCGAAAATTCGTGATTGGTTCATATAAAAATATGAATGCAATATCCCAACAGTGTAACATAATTAAATATATAATTGTGCTAATTATTGCTAATTCATCATGCATATATATATATATGCTTGTTTGGTATAAAATTATATGATTTTTTCTTTCAAACTTCGTTACCCATATATCTTTATTCCGCCAATCAGCTTTTATTTGCCCCAATAATCTTATTATTATTATTATCATCATGATCGTGATGATCATCAAATTGGCTTTAGGCATCATAATTAATCATGACCATATAGGTTGTTGATTTTTAACCCTATTTATGTGCAAAATTAATCGTGCTTATGTAACATCAAGTCATTAATTAGCAAATGCATATGTACTAATTAAATATTATAAAATAATGTAATCTTAAATCAATAGTTGTTCGATGTTTTCGTACAAGTACTCCCCCCATGCAGCACTGCATGCAGCTCCATCTCTCCAGTAATATTTAGGAAATTATAATTAGTGAAGTGTGTGTATATATATATATATATGCATGTATGTATGTATGTATTAAAAAATGCTAGCCCACATAGCTATTTTATTGGCTCCTCCCTCACTCTTTCTGCAATATCCCGGCCACCTACCTAGACTTTCGTCACTCAACTTCTGTGCGTGACTCTTTCCATATATAGTACTCCACCTACGTGATCTTTCCTCACTTTTTCCATATCACTCTTGTTTATCAGATTACATTTTTCTCTTATTTTTTTCTTCTCTCCAAAATTTGAAAGTTTCAATCTTGGTTTTTTTTCCAAAATTTTGGAAGTTTCAAAGGAAAGTCGTTAATTATATTTATATATAGACCAGCATCACTAATGCAAACTTAAGAAGTATCCAAATGCAACGTCTACATTGATAGCATTGAAGTTTTGAGAAAGTAAATTTACGCAAATATTGCAAGAAACACTTAATTTTCATTGGATTGAGGAAAGATACTCCGTTTTTCTCCTAAATCATCTATTTACGATCATTTTTACCTCCTTAAGAAATATTTTATTTCAAATCTTGGAAGTAATTCTTATATCGATTTTGGCCAAAGTTTTGGTAGTCTTGTTTACTTATGTATTTAATTTTCATACAATAATTTAGATTTTTATTTTTCGGAAAAATTCTCCTAATTTTAAAATTTGAAACTATTTGAATCCGTTTTGTGGGTTTCATGAAATAATTTGGAATTTTATTATTAATTAATATTTTTCAGAGTTTTTTCTCTGTGTTGCATATTTTCTCAATCTCAATCCATAGTTTATATGATTAATTGGCCATGAGAATAATTCTTATTTTGCTCGACATCAGTTAGCATCAAAGTTTTAACATTTTCATTAGCTAATTTTCATTGGTTTTTGTAGTTGATGGTAGAGGTCGTGGACGGCATGGGTAGGTTATGAATGAGGAAGACCCTCACCACAATCATAACTTACATGACGTGATAATTGTAGATTTTTAGATGCAGATAGTGTAATTAACCCAACATCTAGATGGGCAAAATCTAAAGAATTAGATGGATGACCAAAACTTTGACTCCAATTTTGAGACCCCGCATCACAATCATATTTTATTTTGGAAGCATAGTGTTCGAGAGGAACAACATGAAGACCTAGACTTCAAAGTTGATTTAATGAAAATTCTTGGTACTCTACATGTTTAAGATTTCGTTGATTTGTTGCAAGAGACTGAGTGCATTTACTATTCTGAGGAAGAAGACTTTGAGAAGAAACATTTTTCCATCGAGTGAAACTCTATACCGATTTATGATATCTATCCTAACAAGGATAACCTAGTGGAGGAGATAACTATTTATATTAAAAATATAGAAAATTTGTAAAAACAATGGTTGTTAAGTTTTGAAGTTTAGATGAAACAATTTTTGAGATAATTAATTATGTTGATTTGCTTGGAGTTGACGAATTTCCTTTTTCAAATTTTCCGATACAAAATATTGTTTTTGGATTTGAGATGTGGGGGAAAAAAAACTTGATTTTGGAGTACTACGAGATGCTCAATATTATTTTATATCGATTTGGTAAAATCAACTTTAATTTTTTCATGATAGTTGGAAAAAGACTAAAAATTAAAAAAAACAAAAAACAAAAAAGAAGAAGAAGAAGAAGAAAGAACGGTGAGCTTAATTGGATATCCAAAGACACAGGCAAAAAAGTTTAATATTCAAGGACGAATTTTCTCTGACCCAGTGAGATGATGCAAACCCAAACGGTTATGGGGTGTACGTCATAGTTCAAATTCTACGTTGATTGTGTTGAACTAATTTGAGAAGGTGAATCTATGCAAATATGAAAGTCGTCTCCAAGTAGCATCTTTCACTCAAGCCCAATGGATATGGAATTGTTACATTCCCACACATTTTGCGGCAGCTGGGCTTGAGTACTTGGGCTGCCACTGCTGCCAACATCGCAAGCAGTATCATTCCAATGAATGAGTTTAATTGCAAAAGCAGCTTCGAGAATTCTCCCATGCCCAGACCCAATAGATTCTTTCAACAAGATAAATGTAATTCAATTGCGTTCGCAAGTACTGCTTAATTGGAGCCTCCTCCTAGAAATTAACAAGTTTTTGCGTTGTATGTTTGGGTTTGATACGTACTACTTTTCCAAGTCAGTGTCGGAGATCTTTCTTTTCACTCATGACTTGGAAAACGCAAATTACTTTGAATAATCAAAAGATTCCTTGCACTAAAAATCTTAACAAAAAAATTAAATATATATATATTTTTTATATCATATGAATTTAATAATTTCCTCCATCACGAGGAAGCTTCTGCGTGCAATAATGATCACTAGTGGGAGGGACGGCAGAATAGGTATCTTCAGATGAAAAGAATACGACCTTACGTCGTTTTGTGATCAATTAATATCGAATGGCTGAAATTAAACTCCTTGGAATTTAGAAAGTCGACCGAGAGTACTAATCAATTTCTATGTCGTTCTCCTACTGCGAGCGTGACTACAGGCCAGGAGAGATTAATGCGGTACAATGCATGGTTCACATGGCATCATATCCACATTCAATGGTGTTACTCATCTTGGAGCTGTTTCGAAATATGTTTTGAGAGAGAGGCCGGAAAAAAAAAAAAACATATACTTATCATCTTCGCGGACAATATACTATACTTATTTTTTTTTTCTCTTACTAAATACGTGGTGTATAGATGATGAGTAGAATAATTTAATTAATTTAAGATAAAAAAATAAAAAAATAAAAATAAATATAATGGATGGTGTGTGAGGATGATGAGTAACAAAATCTACTATTGGACTTGCTTACTCTTACGTACGCACAAAATTAAAGCTCCCAATAATGCATAGAGGGAAAACTTACATACAAAAAGATCTTTAGGAAGAAAACTTAAAACACTGCATGCAAAGAGACCGCATCTACCATCATCAGTTGAATTGGAGCTGGAGGCCCGGGCCACGCACTTTGAAACACCCGGACAATAATAGAATGTCAAGTGTTATCGGGCAGAATTTCTTATCTGGTTTCAAGAATTAGAGGCTTGAACAACAAAATTACTCTTTTTAAATTTCTTCATTAAAATTAGACTTTCTGATCCTTCATGTTATTCAGTGGCCGGGTCATTTCACATCTATTATTAAGAGGATTATAAAAATTTGGGAAACTTCACTGAACAAATCCGACGACAAAAAAAATATTAATAGACACTGCACTATAGTTACGTACATTCATGCATGCAGTATCTTATTCTGATAAGCAGATCATCATATGAGTTTAATAATTTTCTCCATCGTGAAGAAAGCTGCTTCTGCGTGCAATATTAGTCATGAGTGGGAGGGCAGAATTGGTAGCTTTTCTAAATATAAACACGTATAAGGATGAAATATTAGACCAATTCAGCTACCCAGACTTTTCCTAGTGAATGGAGGACGATGTACGCCATTAATTGGTATCTTCGATATGAAAAGAATACAATATTCTTACGGATTGTGATAAGTTGTTATTATTATCTAATGGCTGAAATTAATTAAACTGATGAAAAAGTCGACCGATCGACACTCATCAATTTTTATATCATAAATGTTTGGGGTCCGAGACTGATCTCGAAAGTGTCTATCGATAATTATTTCTTATTTAGTAATTACTTAAATATTTTTTAATAATATTATAATTTTTTTAAAAATAATATTTAAGAATATAAAAAAAAATATATGGAATAAAAAAACATTTGACTTTCTCGAGATTACAATTTGTCTACCTATACCAAGCTCGATGAGTACGACTCTTTTCATATACAAAAATGCTGAATGTATTCGCCGTGCATACTCGTGAAGGAAGCGGTGCTTACGTGGAAAATGAAACACGCCGTTTTAGTCAAGTGGCAAAAACGAATCGTTTTGCCCTTCCTTCATCTTCCGGTGAACTCTCCCTCTCTTCGTCTTCCCACCTCTTTCTTCCCATGAAGCTCTGCATCTCCATTCCCATGAAGGGATGCCTCTCCCTCCCACGGTTCGCTCATCACCTTCATTTTCAAGGCCAAATCTCACCGTTTACCCTTCCTCCTCACAAGATCTTGTTTCCTTGGTAGTGTTTCCGTCTCCCTTCTTCAACCCACGAGTTTGTCGATATTATCATACTTATCAACACAAATAATATTGCTAGTGTGCATCAGACTTTCAAGCCAAAAAAAAATGTAGTGGAAATCATATTCAAATAGTCAATATTCTACACTTTTCAAAATCCTTGAAGAAAACTTCAGTGAGGTCCTTTATCATGTTAGTCAATCAGTACCTATTTTAGTAAGCTAATTTTATTAGATGGACGATTACTGCTCTGGGTATTACAGAAGTTCCAATGTTCCATAGACTTTGTGAGAAAACAATCTCCTTTGTTTATTGAGAAAGGTCTGAGTGAACACTTTCGAGGAAAGAAGCACAAAGCCAAAGAAACTGGGCTTAGAACCCAGAGAATGGGCAAGATTTCCAGCTCAAGATCACTGCCAAAGGAATGTACTAAGCCTTCGCAGCTTACAGAGATTATTAATATTGGAAGCTCAAGACTGGAGACAAAATTTGAAGGGGAATCAGTTCACATCTTCTTGTGGAAGGGAGCAAATACACACGAAGATCTAGTTGAGAGTAGTAGTTGATTGAGAAAAGAAAAGCAAAGATCTTACCCATGTCTGATGAAGCTATCCACGAAGACGACCCACACGAAGATCTTATCAATTTGCACCAAAGATCCAACAAGTCATATTGCAACGAACGGACAATCTAAATCCATGAAGCTCTTTGATCCCTACCAGTCGTAGAAATCACTCGCGCCAATAAATGTTGTAGTGGTCGTAGAAATCATGAAAAAGATTGGCCCTTTTCATCTACCCACGAAGACGACCCCCACGAAGACCCAAAGATCTGCCTTTTTCATCTACCGACTCGAAGAAGAAGACGACCACCACACGAAGAGCTGAGTGTCTTTCTCTCTTTTTTTGTCGTTCTTCATTTTTTTTTTTAATTTAACTAACGTGGCCTGCACTCTTACCCTGCATTTGCACACTCCGACTAACTGTAGCAAAATTGTTTCATATATGTTGTTCTCCTATATGATGCGAGCGTGAGAGGGAGAGCAGTAAAGGCGCCCTCTCACGTCATGTACTTTACATCAAATTATTACTCAAGCCCCATCGCCCCCATCCTATAGCTGTTAGCAAATATGTTTCGAGAAAATTAAGAATTTTTCAGTACTATTGGAGGATTTTTTTTTCTTCTTTTCTAATCAAGCTTGTATTAAAACTAAATAGGATTACTACAAGTTTACTAAATTAAGGAATAAATATTGTAAGAGTTATGCATTGCATATTAATTAATGTATAACTTTGGTGTCAAAATAATATATAATTGGTGACATGAATTTAGGATTAATTACTCAATGAATTAATGGTAGTAGGGTCGAAAGTTGGTGATTGGTTCATATAAAAATATAAATGCAATATCCCAACAGAGTAATATAATTAAATATATAATTGTACTAATTCATCATGCATATATATATGGTTGTTTGGTTTAAAATAATTATATGATTTTTTCTTTCAAACTTCGTTACCCATATATCTTTATTCCTCCAATCAGCTTTTATTTGCACCAATAATCTTATTATTATGATCATCATGATCGTGATGATCATCAAATTGGCTTGAGGCTTCATAATTGACCATATAGATTAATTATTTAATTAGGTTGTTGATTTTTAACCCTTTTTTTGTGCAAAATTAAACGTTGTTCTAATGTTTTTGTACAAGTACTCTCCCCATGCAGTACTTTTTTTTTTTTTGAAAATGTGAATTCATTCATCATACCGAAGTTACAAATATGACTTATCAATACAGGAAAATTCAGACTATAAGTCAACCTATGCAATTGCTCTGGAGCAACCTTACACACAAAGTGGCAGACTTTATCTTAACTTCTAAATCTCTCCGAAGAAAGAGAGAGCACTCTGTATAAACAGAGTGACAAGGTTCCTCCATCCTCCTAAGGAGGTAGAGTATGGGACAATATGCTATGGACACTAAGTCCAAAATTCTATTACTAAAATATTACTAATAAACTGCATAAAAACTACACTAAAAAATAATAGAAACACAAGCACCGGCATGAGCCCCGACGACACACCCACCGTAGGCATCGACATTACGAGCCCAGGAACAGCACGAGTACCCAGCTCGCGTACATACCACAACAACCTCCATTGCAGGGGTTGGCCGTATGTCCACCGGCTATAAACATCGTCCGCCACTCTCGACTAGCACTAGCCTCAGATTGTGTCGAATCAAATAACTCATCACCTCGCTTGGTTTAAACAAGGATAACAGAACAAGACCAAAAATCAACTCTAGAACGGAGGGGCAAAAGACAAGAGGTAGTGGTACGTGCAAAGCAAAACCACTCTTAGAGGAGAGCCGACGGTCGGTCGATGATCTCCCGGAGTCTTAGGTCCCATAAAGCCAAGTTCTGAGTCGGCACCCCGGTGGCGCGTGACAGCCACGCTCTGGTGCGATCCGAGACTTCATCCTGCACGTGCAGGTTACGCTCCCCTCTGTTTGGCGCCGCATATGGTGGTCTTGAATATCGGCGGCTGGCCAACATCTTGGTGGGGTGTGTGTTGGTGGTTGGCGGCTGGAAACGACCCCGTCGGCACTCCCTTATTTGCCTGAAAATACAAAACAAATGAAAATGAAAAAACACAAAAAGCAGAAAGTAAAAGAGAAACGGAGAGGGAAGGAAAGAGGGGGGAGCTGAAGCTCCCACCCCCGTCGATCACTCTGGAGAGTTTTGGGGTTAGTTTTGAGAAAAGACAGAGAGTTATCGCCCCTTGGGGTTCACTTACGTTCACCGGTCTTAGTTCTAAACACCCTTCCCATGCAGTACTGCATATTCGTAACGAATATATATATATATATATATATTAATATCTATGTATATCTGCATCATTTTTAATAACTTATTTGGTTGAAACTTGACCCCAAGCCAAGTAGGTGGAAAGAAAGTTCATGTAATAATGAGAAGGGTTTTAAACCCCCCCCTCCCCCCCACCACACACACACACACACACACACATGTATGGTCTTTAATTATATAGAAATTATACTTGTTGTCGCGAGTGCGCAAGTACCATACAATCATTTTGAAAAAAGTAAAAAAATAAAAGACTCACATAAAAAAAATTAATTTTTTAATAATATATTTCACTTTTTTTCAAAACGATTGCATGACGTTTGCGTTCTCAAAGTAATATTACTCTTAATTACATGTTGTTAAGCATAGATTGGATTAAATGATTGAAAAAGTCTAATTGTTTATAACTCCCCTCTTACTAATTTGCCACTTTAGACTAGGCTCCATTTGTTTATCTAAATCTAAATTATTTTATCTTATCATTATAACTTTTTTAAACTCTCATACAAAATATAATAAACAATTTAATTTTTTCAAATTTCAAAATAAAATTAATATTAAAAACTTATATTGTAAGAAGATTTTATTTAACTTTTAATAAAACATCTCATCTTATATCATCTTAATTGTGTAATCAAATAAGGCCTATAGTCCACGCAGTTTGTAATTAAACCCGGCCAATAGTAGAGTGTCAAGTGAATTGAAGAAGCCTGCTTGCTCTTGGAGGCTTGACCCACAATTTTAAAAAGTCAATTATTTTTTAAAATTTTTTTATAATATAAATTCTATAAGATTTGTAATCTCTATCCCTTCAATTTCTCTTTTTAGTTTCTTCATTAAAATTATTAGATTTTCTGATCCTTCGTGTTTTGCACTGAGTGGATCATTTCATATCTATTATTAAGGCTGCGTTTTGATGGTCAGTTGAGTTGAGTTGAATTGAGTTATTTTTTAATAGTATTGAGTTTAGATGGTTGAATGAGTTTGGTGGAATCCATTTAAGATGAGTTAAGTATATTTGGATATTAAAATGAGTTTAGATATTTATAAAAAATTTGAAAAAATAATGAGTCTCACTATTATTTTATATTGTATTATCTGACAGGGGCTGACCGACGTGATTCTAATTGACCCACCTAATACAGCTAAAAAGTTCTGATTCACATGCACTACATCATCCGAAATAGCAAACTCCCATCGTTTTTTTTTTTTTTTTTTTCATGAATAAAGCAGCCACTTGGAATACTACCAGACGGTCACACTTTTTTTTCATCATGCAAACATATTCACAATTCCCTTTTCTTTCCAGTGTTTTCCATACTACTTTTTCTTTAATTTTTTTTTATCCATTTCATTTCATTTGTTTTTTCATATTACTGTTTTATTATTTTCCATACTTTTACTTCATAAAATATATTATTTCTTATTTATATTTTGAGTTAAATGAGTAACACCAAGTACCATTATCTTTCTTAATTTTTATTTGCAAATGCAAAATATAATTAGTTTTTTAAAAATTATTTAAAAATAAAAAAATTAATAAATAATATCATTTTATTATTTAAATGAGTAAATGCATGTAAAACTGATTTTACACTACATTTTGTTTGTCGATTTTTTCATCAGAAATTATAAAAAAAAAAAAAATTGCAACACCATGCTAGCAATTAGGTGTTTCCTTGTTGCCCAGTAGTATGCATCCACATAGCCAGTGCAATAGTATCTCTACTTGCAGCCATTGATTGTGCCGATGCAGTCGACATGTCAGGAATATGAAATTGTTCATTACTGTCATGATCCATACTCATTTCTGGATAATCATCGGGATTGTTAAATGCCAGAAATGTTTGATCATTAAGCGTAACGGTCCGGATGAAGTTATGTATCACACAACATGCGATAATAATATAACGTTGCCGAGTTGGACAGTATTCAGGCATGTTTTTTAAAAGTCGAAAATGCCTCTTCAACACACCAAAAGTTCGTTCAATGACATTCCGAATAGATGAATGTCGATAATTAAATAGATCTTTATATCCTTGGAATGTACGATTTCCATGACGTTCAGATCTGTGGTATCTCACCCTTGGATACAGCAGCATATATCCCTCCATGCAAGGGAATGCAGAATCTACCAAATAATAATAACCTGAGATTTCAGTAGAACAATAATCTTTTTATAAATATGGTATAGAAAATTATTGACTACTTGTTAGGTACAAATTAAATAATGTGTAGAAATTACCGTCTTGAGGCCATGGAAAATTGTTCTCCGGACGCCTTAACGCATCAATTAAAACGCGAACATCATGGGCTGTACCCTCCCACCCGACGTATACGAATGTGAATTTCATATTGAAATCACATACACACAAGACATTCTGGGCAAGTTGCTGATACCGATTTAAATATGCGTTAGTTACGGAACTCGGCACAGCTGCGTCAATCATGACCCCATCCATTGCACCATGACATTTCTGCAGATTTTGTTTTAAACTTGCATAAATTCCAAAATCGTGTATTGGAAATATTACGTCATTTGTAGAGTGCATTTTAATCTACGAAAATAGATAATGTAAGAAAAATTGACCTTGAACCATGGATAATATCTAGGATTTCCTTCAATATAAGACATCACTCATGTCGTCTGACTTGGTTTAATCACATGGCGCGCAAGGCGACATAATGCACGCATTACTGCGTACACATGTCGATTCACAGTTCTAACCGAATGTTGAAATAGATTAACTAAATTTCGTTGAACTACACCATGTCTCACGGTGTAGCAAAACATTTTTAAGGCTTCCTCCAAAGTGACCTCTCGAGTCAAATCACGCAAGGCCACATCTCTACATAACTGATCGCATAAGGCCCGGAATGCATATACCTCCATTCAAAACATCTCGTAACAGTTATCAGGATGTCCATTTAAGACTTCGTTGATATACTCCCTTCCACGCAAGCCAATATTATGTTGTGGCCTAGGCATACAACATTGGGCACGGGATTGCTGCTCCTCCATCATCATGTTCAGAAGGGTCACATCTTCTTGCGTACCATCATTACATCTTCTTCATGCGTTCCATTTCGCCCATCTATCTTTGTCAAATGTATTTGACACATTACTACTAGAGCCCTCCTCGCTTGCCTTGTTCTCCTCGGTGTTTATCTCATTATTCCACCAACTATCATTGTCCATGCTGCGCTTTTAAAAATATGTGGTACGTAAATATTTAGAAGTTTTCAGTATTTATAATACTAGGAATAAAATGAACTCATTTTATATGAACTTAGCAAGTACTTTTAAAAAAATTACCACGCCAATGTTTGAACTTAAATTAGCCCACACGAAATACGATTGTTAGAAATCAACATAAAACTAATAAAGTTCTAGATAAAATATAAGTAAAAGAAAGTGTCAGATAATTCTGTAAATCCAAAGCAAACCCAATATGCGTGGTCAGTTAGTGACCACACCCAGTGCAATTTCAGCTCTGGAGTCATGGTCTGGAAGACATTGATCATATTAGGATCCAAAAAAGCTTTTGTTGCGGCAAGCTGGACGTCCAAATGTAGGGGAGGGGGTGATATCATACAAAAACTGCATACACTGTGTAACACTGTTATAACCTGTATCAGACCCAGTATTTGAACTCTCGCCTCTACTGCACTTTGAACTGCATAGGTCAAACATCTTTGCATCTAACTCTGCCCGCGCTTTAGAACTAGCGGTAATTGTTTTCAAGGCATCAGCTAGATCTGGTGAGATTGATGGCCCGGCTGCATCCCTACGTCGTCGTCGAGGAGTCATTTGCTGCGGCGCCCCTCCTTGTGTTTCGGGAGTGATCTCGATGGCATCCAGATCCATAGTCGAGTCTAATCTAGTGCCAGTGCCAAACATGGGACCCCGGGCCCTCAATTCATCCTTCAGATGCTGCTCTTCTTCTCTAGAGGGGGGTTCTTGCGTTGAGGCAAAATGCAACACCCCTGTTGCGACCGCCTGACCAAAAATCATGCAGAGGACGTTGTAGTTGCCACAACCGTTGTTCTTGAACTTTGTCCACTCAGATCGGACCTAAGAAATGATAAAAATAATTAAACAAGTTGATTATAAAAGTTAAATGCATTTAATGGGCAATAATGGGCCATAAATTGATTACATAAAGCAATAAATTAAAAATACATCAATTAGACCAAAAGAATAGGAAGGTTACCCGAATCGCATTTGCCCAATGTTCGTCCGAACCAATTACAGTTTTTGTGATGGGGTTCCAACCCATGCCCGTTTGACCCATTAAATCTGTAAACTGGTGTTGTATCTTTTTAAGACGAGCGATTTTTCCCTTCACTTGTGATAAATCAACCCGCTTAATACGCAGGTTATTGAGGCGCTCAGCTAGTCGGACACAGTCACGGTTTGTTATTTTGGACCCCACCAATTTATCTTCGAATGTTTCTTGGTACAACATGTCAATCAGCTTGTCCTCAAACCCACAAGCCCACAGGTCATGATCACGTTGAACCTCTACATCAGCCATAGTATGCTACTAATAGGCAATAAGGATTAGACAGTTTCAATTCGAGCTAGCTCTCGAATTGACAAAGGCTCCATGTTCACCCACAAACTCTTCTCATCAGGAACGACGCCCCATATCACCCTAACTGGGAAATCTCTTTAAGGGACTTCAAAGGCGAGAAACTCCCAACCCTGTTTAGTGATGAAGAAAAACCTGATCGTTCAGTTTTTGGCATTTGAGTGCCGAGTTTCAAATCGAGCCAACGTTTGCCCTTTATCTTTCTTGCAAAAGCTAGCAATGTTGCCCTTGATCGTTGGCCTCACGTTGTAAAAGGACTAGAATTCTCGAGCGGTTAGGTCAGGATAAATATCCGAGGGGCTCCAATACCATGCGAAAGACTACGTAGGTGCAAAATAAGCCCTCAATGCGAAGGGATGGAGTTGAGCAGGTGCCAAACCGAGTAAATCCAAGATGTTGCAAAGAGGGCGACAGAAGGGGAGTCTCAACCCATGAGCCAGAAGGGACGTGGTTAAAGTGACCTTGCCTGCGAACCCTTCAACGTTGCAGCACCTGGATGGAGGAAGCTCCAGCACTACTTTTTTAGGGATGCGAAGTTCGTCCCAAATCCCTGGAAAATTTTTCTGTCTGAGGGCTGAACTCCACCCTTACTCATCAAAGATTGGGGAGTCTGATGCTGGGGAAGGTTGTGCAGAATTACCACCATATTCGATAATGAAAACTTGAGGTAAAGAATGACAAGAAAGCAAAGAGGACGGGATGGGCAAGTGCAAAGAAACAAGAACAGAGAGAAAGCAAGGGCACAAGGAAGGGAAGTGAGTAAAGGGAAGAATAGAGGAGACTGGCAAAAGGGTATTTAAAAAGGGCAAATACGAAATGCTAGCTGTAGGGATCATGACCTAACACTAGAACAGAAAAATAACCGTCACACGGAACCCTTACCATCGCTACGTAAGCTAAAAATCATGAGGGCTCTTTGATTTTTGAAAATGTGAAACGACACAAAGAGAAATGTGAAGGGATAGCAGGGTACTTAGCAGTTTACATATGGGTTAGAGGTTGTTTAAAAAGGGGGACCATAGTGAGGTTCACGCCTGAGAAAAAAAAATATATAAAATAATGATGAAAATGTGTTTGCAAAATTTGTTAACATAAATTCCCTATGCCATAGAGCGAAGAGAATTAGCAGGGTAACTGGAAGACCTATTTTGTAGTAAAGCCCAATATAAAAGCTCTCATTAACTGGTCTAAACTGAAAAGTCTAGGCTCAATAGGGATCTACATGCTACACGCCACCTAACTTGGGAAGGAGTGAATTTCATGCATGTACGTGATTATTTCGGTTACTTAGAGATGATCTAAGTTGATAGACATTGCACTAGATAGACATCATGTGATGGAATCTCATATAGTGCTGATCTAATCCAACAGGAAACCTCTATATATACTAAGTAACCCCAAAGAAGATCCATTTTTGAATTATAAATTACTTGTGTGATACACTTTATTGACTTAAGTATCATAGTGTTCTCAGGCGTATCATGCCAGAATCTTTTTCACATTTGCAAGTGAATGGTTGCATTTGTGGAGGTGGGACACATCCTTAACACTAAGATTAAAACCAAATTAAGAGAAATAACAAATATCTTTAAATAATTATGAAAAGAAAAAAAGTTATTTATAAACTATTAATCATTATCCTTATTTTCGATGTGCATCAAATAGTTACAGATTAAGTAAAAACAATATTAAATAATTTTCAATCATTTTTAAGTCACATAAAAAAAATTAAAATGATGATATTTAATTAGATGGAAAATAAGATAAATAAAGTTTAAAGTATTTATGTAATTAGAAACTACCTTGATATTTTTAATTTTTGAAAAAGAAAATCCTTGTACTCATGATCATGGTTAAATGTACGCAAAGCTAGCTGGTCATTGAAGTGGACGTCCGTCTGACCAGGAATTAATATTAGTCGACAGATTTTTCCATATAGAAATATATCTAGCCGGCTAATTTGACATTTATACGTACAAACAAATGTGAGGTGGGTCGTCGTCAACTCTGAATATCATCCAAGGACTATAATATATATATATATCATATAAAATTTGTAAGAATATTTTAATTTTGAAAAAGAAAATCCTAGTCATGATCAAGCTTAATTGTACGCAAATTAAGCAGGTCTTTGAAGTGGACGTACGCAAAGCTGGTCATTGTATATCATAGTCGACCGATCGATCTCATTCATTTGGAAATTATGAGTAGTCATGATGAATTAAATATCTAGCCGGCTACTTTGACATTTCTACATACAAACAAATGTGAGGTGGGTCGTCGTCGTCAACTCTGAAATTCTGAATATCATCCAAGGACTATAAATATATATATAAATATATATACATATATATATATATATATTATATATATATAATTGTTAAGAATATATAATTATGTCAAATTATATATCTATATATACACTTATAATTAATACCGAGGATGGCTGACATTTTCGGTTAATTTATTATTATTTTTTATTTAATAATTAAGAAAATATTTTTTAATAAATTTGTAATTTAAAAAAATATTTAAAGGGTTAAAAAAATACTTAAAAAATTACACCCAAAATAAAAAGCTAATTTGTACTTAAGTTCTAGGCATAATTAATAGACTTTGTTTGGGGGGGGGGGGGGGGACGGGTCTCGGTAGAATTTAAAAAACAATACACATAAAGCTAGTCGGTAGAATTTGTCGGGACCAGTATCGGTGGCCCTATCAGTGCTTAGAGGATTAATTATATATATAGAATAAAACTTTAATTAATTAACGGCCCTCCTATATAATAGGAGTGTTAATTAATTTCCTATTGGTTTTAATTGTATATACCGTGAATGATCTACCAATCAAAACCGTTCATGACTTGAGAACCTGACAATTTTGTTCGAGTAGATTAAATTACTGATTCAATATCTCCTTTGTCCTTTTGAAAATTATGAAAAACAATTCCTTTCGAAAATAAAAAAACAATGCTACCCCCACGTACCAATTTTATTGGCTCCTCCCTGATCACTGGTCTTTCTGCACCGATCCCACCTACCTCAACTTTCATCACTCTTTATTACATACTCCAACCACGTACCTCATAATTATCTTTCGTCACTTTTTCAATGTCACTCGTGATTACGTTTTTTCCTTAATTTGTTTTATTTTATAAAAATAAACTTATAAACTAATAACAGTTTTTAAATTTATATCAATTTATCAATTTATTTTTATAAATTTCTTTTAAATATATGGATGAAATAATTAGAGACCAGTTCAGCTTCCCCAGGCTTTTGCTAGTTAATGGAGGGCGACATCATTCGCTTTGAAGGAGCTTAGAAGAATATTCCCGGCCATGATCACTTCGAGAATTTACCCAAGATCTCCAGCAAAGCATTGACTTTTCTAATATTTAAGTTACAATAAATCTACCCATGCATAATCCACAAATAAAAACTTAGAACACACGTGTCGAAATTACGACAACTTTCAAAGCGGACACCTAATTAACCAGTACTACTGGACTTGCTCACACGTACGTACAAAAGCTCTCAATAATGCAAAGCAGACCTTGAGAGCAAACTTTGAACATACCAAAAGATCTATGTGGAGAAAACTTAAACACTGCATGCAAAGACACCAAAATCTACCATCATCCATTGATTTGGAGGAAGATGCTTGCTGATTGAGGCTTTTAAGGATCGGACTAATGGATTATCTGCCATCATTTGTTGGTTGTAGTTCTTGATTTCACATACTATCCAAGGTACTTATGGAAGAACAGCCAACGCCAACATCAATGCTTAAAGAGGGTGTGTATGTACTAAGCAAATACTCACTCTCTTCTGTATTGAGATCAGCTTCTTTCCTTGTTTGCTTTTCCTTACCTCTTAGTCCATCTAGCATCACCGCCACTTCCGTCATAGTAGGCCTATCATCTCTTTTGCACATTTCAAGGCTTGAAGCTTTTTGTGATATTTTTACTGCCTCCAACTCCATTGAGACTTCTTTCATCGTAGGTCGCTTCTTCCCATCCAAGTTTAGGCACCTTTTTGCAATGTTTGCGACCGTAATAAGCTCTTCTTTTATAGCTTCCTTCAGAACTCGTCTATCAAGGATATCAAACAAATTGTTTTCTTCCATCGAGCAAATAAAATACGTGGCTAAACTTTTAGCTTTTGGTGTCCTTGTCAAAGATATAGCCTTTTCTCCTGTTAAAAGCTCAGCAAGGACAACACCAAAACTATAAACATCACTTTTTTCTGTAAATTGACTTGATTGAAAATACTCCGGGTCCAAGTATCCAAAAGTTCCATGCACTAGTGTAGTCAAGTGAGTTTGATCAATAGCAACGGATCTTGAAGTCCCAAAATCTGCTACTTTTGCTCTGTATTTATCATCTAAGAGAATGTTAGTTGACTTAATATCTCGATGGTAAATGGGTAATGAAGATGCTGAGTGTAAATAGTATAGAGCTCCTGCAATTTCTGTGGCAATTCGTAAGCGCATATCCCAAGTTGGTGGAAACTCCTCGTTTTGGTCACTTAGATATCTCGAGAGAGTTCCATTAGGAACAAACTCATACACCAATAAAGGCACTTCTGTCTCTAAGCAACAACCAAGTAGTTTAACAATGTTCCTATGATTAATTCGGGAAAGAACGACAACTTCATTAATGAATTCTTGAAGCTTTCCTTCATTAATTATCTTTGACTTTTTCACAGCAACGATTCTTCCATCCTCTAACATACCTTTGTAAACAGTTCCTTGTCCACCTTGACCAAGTATTCTGTTATCATTAAAATGGTCAGTGGCTTTCTCCAAGTCCTTTGAATTAAATAATTTCGTGTTTGCAACATCCAATTCGCTTTGAGATATTTGATGTTGTAACAACAGTCCGCCATTTCGTTTAAAGAACTCCTGCCTACGTGCAATTCTTTGCCTTTTCTTTACCACTTTGTATGACCCCCATCCACCAATAAGTAGAAATAATACCCCAAATGTACTAGCACCTGCATAACTCAAAAAATTAATAGGAAAAAGATTACGTACTTCAGGTTGCAATTGGGATATTACTTTATATATCTTATTAATAGGTTTTATATTAAAATTGTTAATGGAGAGACACGTTCTCTAAATGCTACAAATTAAGCCTAACATGCAAAATCTCCATGTCGATGTGCCAAAAATATTTTAAGATACTATAGTACTTTTTGAAACTTCTTTTTTCATTTTCTGCTTAATTTCTAATTTACAAACTTGCATAAATTAAGCTAAAAAAACTAAATAATAATCATTTATTTACAAAATTAAAATAATAAATATCCTTGTTCCAAACTACATCAATATTATTTAACCGAATAATATATATATATATATTTATATATTTCACAATCAACTGCATGCAAATTTGATAAGCAATTAAGTTAATTAATTTTGGCAATCCAAGAGTAGTTAGCTAGATGTAGATAAATCGTAACGTACATGAGTGAGTATTAGCTGGTAAAATATACTTACCAATTATGGCAATCGGAATAATTTTTCTAGAATCGCTTCCTTGAGCTCTGCAAGTAGTTCCTTCTTTTCGCCCATCTCCTTCGTACCCTTTGGGGCATAAACAGGTGTAAAACCCCACATGGTTGACGCATGTAGCATCAGCAGCGCACCCATGAATTTGAATTCCACACTCATCAATATCTGAAACACCATGCATTTAGACCATGTCAAAACTCACATCTATCGTGGCAATAAAAAATCTTCAATATCATGATGTCATTTTGCAGGAAAATTAACTAACTAATTAACTCGCGCATTCCTAATTAATAATGTTGTATTTTGTTCCTTAAAGACTTGTATCATCAAAATTCATTTTTTCTATTAATTTACCTAATGATTTTCACAGCATAGTTTATCTATTAAGTTTTTCTACCTCATTTAAATATTTATTTTAAATATTTCTTCTAACTACTAATAAATTAGCAATATCTTCTTATCTTTTAATATTTATAATATTTTTCTATATACAATATTCATATAATTATGCCAATACTTTATAATATTATATTATGAGAATATTATAAAGTATTTTCGAGAATATAAACAAGTATTGTCATATAATATTTATTTTCGAGAATTGTATAAGAATATTTTATGAAATATTCATTTTAATAGTTATGAAAGAATATTTTTAAATATATTATAGAATATTCATTTTCGATATATATTTGTAAAAAATTATTCTTGGAATATATATGGATTTGACGGAACATCACATAAAAACTCAGCCTAAAGAAAACAAAGAAACTAAAGAAGATCTAAGAAATTATCAAATTAATGCATATATAGAGCAATAATTACGTACCCTTGCAACCATCAGAGAGGTATGGGTTTCCGTAATAGCCTGAGGAGCAGCTGCAGCGATACCCAGGACCGTTTGTGGAATCGTAACATTGACTATTCGCTGACTTACATGCATATCCTGTAGTATCCTCCTTAGCATCTTCGCATGTCTGGCTCCCAATTGCCCAATCTAGCACCAAAGGAAAAGCATCTTTATTCTGCATATTCTGAAGATCTAAGGTTGAAAAGTTGTATTCTTTTTTTTCCACCACAAAGGCGAAACCACATGTATTGAATTTTCTCACTGTGGAGCCGTTGTAAAGCCTAACATCGATGGAAAAATCTGTCATTCCAGTTGGGATAGGAGCCTGGCAACAGCCTACACCAGAGCAAGACCCATTAACCATATCGTAGATGTTTTCACATCTTGACCTGCATCCAATTGAATACAGATTCTCGTATGAGTCTATGATCGCTCTAGTGTTGCAACCAACGGCGATGAACACATTTTTTTTATCTGACATGGGAAACTCTAGCAAGGTATCAATATAGTTATATCCGGTATACTTATAGCTGGTATAATTGTCCAATTTCTGTGGGCAAACACGGGCTACAGAAGTTGAGACACGAAGTTCACCATCCAACGATATGTTGAGTACCTTTATGTTACTAACGCCCAGAAATGGTGTTTGAGTACTCTTCCCAGAGGACGAGGAGGACTTACAAGTAATGAGAAAAGATGAGTCAAGATAGCAGCCTTTGGATGTTCCAAATGGATAGGGGATGTCATGAAGCGATCCGCATGTAGTGACGCAGCTGGAATTGGGTTCAGCTGCCGCTGCTGCTACAAATATTGCTGCTGACAATATTACAAGTACCCCAAGCAGGAGTTTTACAGCTTGTTGCTGCAGAAGAACAGTTTCAAGCAAGGAGGACATAGTTAACTGCCTTGGTTTTTGTGTGATCTCTAATCTGATCTAATGTTCTTTCTTCGTTCGTTTGAAGTAGTTAACGTAGAAGAAGATGGCCTTCTCTTTATAGAAGGCAATTATTAGTATTCATCATTGAACTAGTCAATAATTTTTATTTTTATTGTTTTTCCTTTTTTGAGCTGGTAAAGGAAATATATTATTTTTCCTAAGCTAGTCTCCATCAAGAAGTGCCTTTTATTTATTTATTTTCCCCAAAGAAAGTCAAGAAAAGCACGGTTTTAAAGATAGTCAAGAAAATTAATTATTTCTTGTCTGAATGATAGGCCCCGATGTTGGGAGGGTGAACGTGAAAGACTAGTATACTGGGCAGCAAGAGACGTGGAGATGCAGGGGAAGTACTGGGTCGTTCGCATGAGACGTGAAGGATCATCTCGCATGAATTGACTGGGTCATTACCAGTTAACGAGAAGATTTCGCATGCGTCGACTGG
The DNA here is from genome assembly GCF_018687715.1 of Carya illinoinensis. Taxonomy (NCBI): domain Eukaryota; kingdom Viridiplantae; phylum Streptophyta; class Magnoliopsida; order Fagales; family Juglandaceae; genus Carya; species Carya illinoinensis. Next base: position 3,641,235 of record NC_056766.1, read on the forward strand.
GTTGCTAGTAGTAAGGAGTTTAACGTTACTTGATGTTTATTTTCGGAATGCTTGTTATTTCCCCAGGTCATACTTTCTGTTTTATGCTCTGTTTTACGTGCGTTGTAGTTCAGCTACTAGTCAGCAAGTTTCCCTTTTATTTCGGTTTGAAGTGTACGTCGTTCTGCTATTTAAGTAGCCAAGAATTATTAATGATTATTTTATGCAAGTTTATTCAAATCTGTGGTTCATTCTCACCTGAAGAGAAAACATATTATCTTAGCACTTTTATTCTCTAAGTTTGGGACCTATCACTGAACTAGTCAAGAAACTTAATATCTCATTTCTTTGAAAGGTATTTGGTTGGCAATGGCGGAACCACGTTGATCCTTAATTAAGGGAGCCATGGCCTCCCATTCTTTTGAAAAATAAAAATATGCTTTAGATTTTATTCTTAATTCTATAAATATAGAAAATGGCTCCCCAAAAAATTTATAATCCCTAAACTAACTTACATACTAAAATGAAAGATGTGATCTTTTCTATAAAAAAACAAATACTCTAAATATTTTAGTATAAAAATAATAATATATGAATATTATCCTATAAAATATTATCCTTCAAATTAAATCTAAAACAAAAATTAAATTGTGGTTTTTGAATTTCATTTCTACGTAAATGTAGCAAATGATTGAGATCTAATTTTATATAAACATAGAAAAGTTTTACTATCTCAAAAAAACTGCTCGTTCCGCCACTCTGGGTTAATACGTTGGAGGCAACTTACATATCGGTGGCATGGAAAAAGTCGAGATTTCCAGAAATAATATTTTAAACTTATGGAGTCGGTAATATTGTGTAATGGACATGATAGATGCTAAAAAAAAAAACCAAGACACGTAGAAATTGAGTAAAGAAATTAAAGGAGTCTACACTTGGACAAGCATAATCGGAAGGTTGACGAAGACTTTATTTGTCACATATGCCTGTCAGCTCTGTCCCAATGTAAATTTTTCTCTTAGACTTTTGTGGCAAAATGAAAAAGAAAGCCAAATACATTTCAACTTTGGATTTTAGCATAGAAAATAGAAATCAGTGAGACCACAAGTTGCACCAACCATGCATGCAGCTTCTAACTTTGTAAAAAAAATATCTGTGAATTTACAGTGTTTGCTCGCACCCTGCTTAAAGGAAATTAAGCACTAATTTCTTTACTCTTTGTTGATAGACATATCTGGGAATAAGTGAATCAAGCAACTGGAAATTAAAATGGTGTCTCCCACAATTGATATTTTGAAGAGTGAGATTCCTCTTAAGCAAGTAGTTCGTGGCTTTGCCGATGATACTTTTACTGATCTTGTTTTTGTTGACATCATCAATGGTTTCTGTACTGTTGGTATTAGAAATTGGGTATAATTTAATGAATTAACTTCATGATGTCTTCTGGTTTTATAACTTTTGTAAGAATTTTATTTAAACTATGTCCCACACTTATATCTAATAGATTTAGATTAACTTAATCTTATAACTTAATTTAAATGAGTCATTGTGGGACTAGAATACCTCTATATCTAATCACATTAAGACACAAAGTCTCTAAATTTTGTGATAGCTAGAAATCTATAAATAACACTGAAGGGTCAAATGGTTCTCACCTACAACATTATTGTATCTCTGACTATTGGAAGACACTTTGATGTATAGTTATTAAAGTGATTCTTCTCTTATAATTAGATTAGATTCATTATCAAACTAAATAGAGTGAGGTACGTTTTTTTAATTATTATTATTTATTATCGTAGATCATAGAAAATCAAATATCTTACTATTAATGTTCATATAAAAATATTTAACATGTGGTATCAAGGTCATGTCATAGATATTCTATGATCTCCATTAATTATACTGCAAATTTTGTTTTTGATGTTCATGACTGTGGTAATTTTGGACATGATAAATGCTAACTCGGTAAGAGTTTAAAAATATTATAAAGATACGAGGGAGAGAGAGAGAGAGAGAGAGAGAGAGAGAGAGAGAGAGAGAGAGAGAGAGAGAGAGAGAGAGAGAGAGAGAGAGAGAGAGAGAGAGAGAGAAATTCCAAGACCCGTAGGAATTGAGTAAAGAAATTAAAGGAGTCTAAGACAATCATATTCGGAAGGTTGACGAAGACTTTATTAGACACGTGCTTGTCAGCTATGTCCCAATACAAATTTTTCTCTTCACTTTTGTGGCAGCCATCCAAGATCCGTAGGAATTAGGGCTGTAAAATGAACAGGCTACTCAATAGGCAGCTCGAGATCGACTCGATTAAACTCGAAATCGACTCGATTCGAATATTAAATGGATCGTTCGTAAACATAGAATTAGGCTCGATTATTAAACGATACAAACTCATATAAAACTCGACCGACTCGATTAATGTTCATGAACAAACTCGTATGAAGCTCGACTCGACTCGTGAGCTCGACTCGTATATATTTATATATATATAATACAATATATAATAGCCAAAAGTTAGATATATATATATATATAGATAATATATATAGATACTATAAATATAATTTAGAATTTTCATAATTATGTATATAGACTTAGTCTCACTTATAGTTATAGCCCACTACATATACTATATATAAATTTATAATATTAACTAGTCTTATAGAACTAGCCCTTAATTTATAATACCAACTAGAAGTTATATAGAATAAATATAACCAAAATACAAAACCCTATAAGTTTACAAGTTATAATGAATACATTAGCTTTATACAAAAATATTATTAACCAAAATATTTTATATATAATATATAAAAAGAAATAAAATCACTGAAATGGTCATTTTATAACTAATTTACATTCATAATTAAATATACCATTACTAATGTATGGTGATATATATTTACTTAACATATACTAATATACTAATATAATAATATTACTAACATAATATATAACATTATATATTTACATAATATACTTATATACATAATACATATGGTGTTGTATAACGTGTATTAATAATTTAATAAATATATAATATAAAAAATTAATAACTTATTATATTATATAGTGTTAGTATTACAAAATATAATAATACAACAAAAAATTAAGCTGTTGTCTTGTAAGTTTGTAACTTGTATAATTATTTATATTTTCGGAACCGTTGGATCTCTTTGAATGAATCGTAGCCGTTAACTTGCTTACTATATAAGTCTCTTTTTACAGCCGTCTCCTAAAAACTAACCCTAGCCGCCCCCTTTCACTTTGTCCTTCACGACTTCACGCATCTGTTGACTGTTCTGCCGTTTCACTTTCACAGTTTCACTTTCACTTTCACAGTTTCACAGTTTTACTCACATCTCACTTCCTCTCAGCCCTCAGACTCATCGCGATTTGCGATTTCCTCACTCCTCTCAGTCCCGATTCGGTGGTAGTGTGATACGATTCAATGAAGCCTTGAATCAAGGCTTGATTCTTGAAGGTTCTGGAGGCACATCGAGTTTGGGACTCGGAGACCGGAGTCTGCGATTGCACAAAATCCTCGCAATCGCAGGCATCGGCCGATTTTGTTGACTGCAATCTCAATCTCAGAGATGGCAGTCAGGCCTCAATGGATGAGTCATTAAATGCTAGCATTTATGACTCCCAACCGACTATATCTCTGATTTCGTGGTTCATGCTTCTCTGGTTCGATATTTGGTTTGTCTATCAGTCGATTAATTAGGTTATTTTTTGTTTCTAACCATTTCGTTGGATCTGTTTGGATATTTGGTCATTGACTCCTTGAATCCTGGTTTATGTTTGGGGCTTTTTGTATTTCATGTTCCTGTTCATTTAACTAATTATTAACCCATTTTGTGTCTCTGTTTCTCTCGTAACAATTAATTTGACTGTAGTATTGTAGATCTAATCATGTTTTTGCATGTTTGACAAATATTTGTAACTTTGTAATGATGGGCCTTGCTTGGTGTGACTCGTGACTTGATTGTGTGTCTCTGTGACTCTGTCTCTGTTAATGAGTTAAATATTTGATCATCTATGTATATAGACTTAGATCTAATCATTTTTTTCATGTTTGTATACTGAAAGTGTTGATTGTAAACCCTAGTACGCCTGCTTAATGTGACATCTTGATTCTTGACTTTCTTTGTGAGTGTGACTCTGTCTCTGTTTATGACTTCAAGCCTTACATCTATCTTGATCTTGCTGTTGTTTGCTTATTGCAATTGCACTATACTATCTGTTTTGAGAATTATAGCGGTTAGCCTGTTATACTGGAAATTCTCTCAAGTGTGATTTGAAAAACCTTTTGAAGAAAGAACTTTGCTTCTGAAAGTGCAAGCAAAACTTGCAGTCCACAACACAGTGAGTAATACTTATTCTTGCTTGATTTGGTTCTTGGTTTATGTCTGCTGAAAATATGTAAACATGCTTTCTTGGATATGTTTATCTAATTATGTGTTTATAATCTGTTCTGTTCTGTGTTTATAAATTGGCCTATGTTGATGTGTTTTTGTATACTGTTATGTGTTTATCCAATATGTTTTTTCATAGTTGATGAATCTTATTCAACCTGTCCTCTGTTTATTTTCTTGCTTCAAGTATATCTCAATGCTTTCTTTATCAATTTTGTTCTGTTATGTGTTTATCCAATATGTTCTGTCTTGGTTGATTAATCTTATTCAACCTGTCCTCTGTTTATGTTCTTGCTTCAAGTATATCTCAATGCTTTCTTGAATCTGTTTTGTTTTGTTATGTGTTTATCCAATATGTTTTGTCTAATCTTATTCAACATGTTCTCTGTTTATGTTCTTGCTTCAAGACTTAAAGTATGCTTTCTTCAATATGTTTTGGTTTATTTTAAATTATTATTTATGGTCCTTGCTTCAACTATTTAATTATGCTTTTTTAATATGATATGATTGATTAATCATATTCAACCTGTCCTCTGTTTATGTTCTTGCTTCAAGACTTAAAGTATGTTTGCTTGAATCTGTCCTCTGTTTATTTTAAATGATCATATATTGGCCTTTCTGCAACTGTTTAATTATGTCATCTTTATCATGTCTTGCTTGCTTAATCTTATCCAATCTGTCTTGTGTTTATGTTCTTGCTTCAATTATATCTCAATGCCAGCTTGTGAATATATTATCTTGCTTCAAGTATATCTCAATGCTTTCTTTATCATGTCTTGCTTGCTTAATCTTATCCAATCTGTCTTATGTTTATGTTCTTGCTTCAATTATGAAATGTACTAGTGTTTAATATGTTTTGGTTGATTAATTTTATCCAATTAGTTCTATGTTTATGTTGTTGAGGTGCCTTGCTTCTGGAGGCACATCGAGCCACTAAGGCAAGATTGTATACTAAAACTGTTCGAGTCAAATTAATTTGACTTTAACATCTGTTATAGTTGATATTAATCAACTATATCAGCCTTTCCTTTTGGAGGCACATTGAGCCATCAAGGCAAGGCTGTATAACAAAACTGTTGGAGTCATATTATTTTGACTTTAACATCTTTTAGTATCCTTGCTTCTGGAGGCACCTTGAGCCACCAAGACAAGGAGACATTGATTTTTGGCCAATGTCTTTATGCTTATTGTATGTTCCTGGTTTTGTGTTTACCATGAATAGACCCTAGCAAATGGGTGATCCAGTGAATGAAGTTCATCCGGTAGAAGAGTATGAAAATGAAAACTCGATTGGGATTAGTTTAGTAGAGGCCATATCTGATAATGATGGAGATACTGCAAATACTCAGGCTCCTAATACTGTGTCTACTGAGAATGCTTCCATAGAATTGCAAACAGTAGCCAATGAAAGAAAAAAAAGAAAGAGGACTTCTGATGTATGGAATGATTTTGTCAAGGTTGATAGGGATGGGGTTAAACAGCCTCAATGTAAATGGTGTAAAACCTTGTTTAAAGCTTCTCGATCAAGTTCTACGACTACTCTACGTAGGCACTTACTAACCTGTTTGCCATACATGGGGTCTAAGAAAAAACAAAAAGTCTTAGCAGTTGAGTCTAAGGAGGTAGATGGAAACTTCACTGTCTCAAACTTTACCTATGATCGTGGTAGGGTCCGAGAGCTTGCTGCTCATATGATACTTTACCATGAATATCCATTCTCTATGATGGAGCATGTGGTATTTAATAAATTCATGAGTGCAAACACTCCATATTGGGAAAAAATGTCACGGGCTCTTGCAAAGAAAGAATGTATGAGAACTTATGAGAATGAAAAGGCTACGTTAAGGACTTTGCTTAAACATGTGAATAAACTTCATATCACAACTGACATGTGGACTTCCTGTCAAAAACTTTCATATATGGTAGTGACAGTTCATTTTATAGATGCTGATTGGCATCTTCAGCGGCGTGTGTTGAACTTTTGTAATGTGCCACCTCCACATACTGGCCTTCTTATTGCTGATGCTTTAGAAAAGTGTTTCCAAACTTGGGGGATTGAGAATAAAATTAGTTCAATTACTGTTGACAATGCTAGTTCTAATGATGTTGCCATTCGGATCTTGAAAGAAGATTTTAGGTTGAAGAGAACATTGACTGTAGGTGGGAAACTATTTCATGTACGTTGTTGTGCACATATAACAAATTTACTTGTACAATATGGATTGGGGGAGATTAGGGATATTGTTGATTGTGTAAGAGATGGTATAAAATATTTGGTAGCATCAGAGAATAGGCTAAAACAGTTTAGTGAAATTGCAAAACAGTTGCAATTGCCTTCAAAGAAACTGATTTTAGATGTGCCTACAAGATGGAACAGCACTTATTTAATGTTGGATGCTGCAATTCAGTTCAAAGAAGTTTTCCCTAGATATGGTGATAGAGATAGATGTTTTGAATGGGTTCCAACTGTTGAAGAGTGGGGGCAAGTTGAAAATGTTTGTCAACTACTAGCTATTTTCAATGAAGTCACCAATATTGTATCCGGAAGTGATTACCCAACAGCAAACTTATTTCTTTCTGAAGTTTGGAGAATGAAGGACATCTTAGGTAAGAAGAGTAGAGATGAGAATGAGTACATGAAATCAATGGTAAGGAAAATGAGTGCTAAGTTTGACAAATATTGGGGGGAGTGTAATCTATTGATGTCAATTGCTGCAGTCTTAGACCCTAGATTCAAAATGGTCCTGATCCAGTTTTGTTTTCCTTTAATTTATCACATGCCGGATGCTGCTAAGAATATCGATCATGTCTCTCAAGTGTTGCATGAGTTATATGATGAGTATGTTCATGAATACAATTCAACTCTTGAGGCACAAAGAGAGCAGGATAATGCTCGAATGAATGTATCTGGTTCTTCCTCAAGTGTCGGGACTGGGAGAAGCATGCAGAGTGGCCAGTCATTATTTAAATCTTTTGTTAGGAGTGTTGATACCGTGCAGCCTAGTAAATCAGAACTGGAAAATTATTTAGAGGAGAGTATATATATCTGTGAAGAGGGTTCAGATGCAAGTTTCAATGCCTTGGATTGGTGGAAAACAAATAGTCTCAAATTTCGGACTTTGTCCAAATTGGCCCGAGATATATTAGCTACCCCAATTACCACAGTTAGCTCAGAATCAACATTCAGCGCAGGAGGCAGAGTGATTGATCCTCATCGAGCGTCATTGTCAACTGAAACTGTCCAGATGTTGTTATGTGGGTCTGATTGGGTTAGAGCATTATATGGGCTTAAAAGATCATCAAGCAATTCTGTAAGTGTAATCTATTTAATTTACACTGTCTATTGCTATTTTATTATTTTATACTTACTATTATTAATTTATTTACAACAATACTAACTACTTTTTTTTCTTGTGTTTTAGAAGGATGTTCCATCAGAAACTCAGATTCTCTTGCCATAGCCATAGGCCCATACAGACTCAGATTCTGTTTAAATTAAGCATGTTTAATCTATGGAGCTTCTGGGCAGTTTTCTAGTTTTATCTAGTCTGTTTTGGTTAATCTATATGATTTACTATCTGATATTTGGACAGTTTACTTTGTAATATTTGGACAGTTTGGCTTTTCTATCTAATATGATCACATGACAGTTCAGGTAATTTCTAAGTTCTAACTCTTCACCATCTAGATTTTCTAAATTTCTTTAAATGGCAAATTAAATTTTGCATTGCAAACATCCCTTGACAATATTACTAAGTTAAAAGTACTTGAGTAATTTTGCAAGGGAATAAATATTATATTAATGTTTTTTTTTGGTTTATTAGTGTGTGCAGGTTGTCCTGTGGTGATTCTGTTCAAGTTTGGGAAATTGTTTACTTTTGTCATGGTGAACTCAAATATTGTATAAGTTTGGGCCCTTCTAGTCATTGTGATTTTGTTGGTAACTAGTTGGCATATTTGCTTTAACTTAAAGTATGAACTTTAGTTTTAGTATGCCTATTGCTACTACAGCCTGCTGCTTTATATATGTTTTGTCATGTTGACTTTGTTTTGGTAACTGCATGAGGACTTTGATTAATTGATTAGTGTATGCCTTTTGTTTCTTGAGAACTTGTTTCTATGAAGAATTTCACGTGCAACAATTATGTATTTTGTTTCACTGTTAGTTACCTTGCCATGTTGATTGTATTGCTTGTTTGATTTCTGTTTTGTATAATTGCTGTGTAATTTGGACAATCTAGCTTGCCATTTCACTCTATATGTAATTTAAAATGCTGATGTGCTTTGTAAAATCAGTGAGCTTGCCATTTTCTTCTACTGCTCGTGAAATTCATGTTTTGTATAATTGTATACTTTATTAGGTTTGTCAGTTGTTGTGCGAGTTTGCCATTTGATTCCATTTTATTGCAGTTTGCTAATTCTAATTTCTAATGCTACTACCTGCTTCAACCTGTTTGAAATATGCCATTTATTTCGTGCAAATTAAGTTTTGCATTCCTGTTACAAATCCCTTGACAGTATACTAAGTTAACAGTACTTGAGCAAGGGATTAAAAATCTGTTAACAATTTTTTTTGTGTATTAGTTAGTGTATGCAGACAGCAGCGCAATAATGTATATGGTTCTGACTTCTGGGCTGCATTCGTGAAGATTGAGGACTTCACTGATTTCAATTTTAGATCTCATTCTTTGTTTTGGAGTTTAATGTACTAAGTTTCATTTCTTACTGTTGTAATTTGTAAATAAACTCTGTTTTCATTCACTAGTTCTATTTAGAAAGTAAATGTCAATAAATAGTCTCTAGAAGGCTTCATGATGTAAATTTAAATTTAAGTTGCTATTGTTATTATTCTCCATTAAAAAATAATAATTTGTTATTATTCTGATGCAGAATATTTTTTGTATATTTTACAAGTTGCAAATAACATATATGTACTCGAGCCGATCTCGAGTCGAGCTTGGGCTCGGCTCGTTAACAAACCGAGTTCGAGCCGAGCTTGAGTTTCTGTTAAATGTAAACAAGCCGAGCTCGAGCGTCAACTTCGGCTCGTCCAATAAACGAGCCGAGCTTGGGCTCGACTCGAGTTGTGAAGGAGCCGAGTTCGCACAACCCAAACTCGCTCGAACTCGGCTCGTATACAGCCCTAGTAGGAATTGAGTAAAGCAATTAAAGGAGTCTACACTTGGACAATCATATTCGGAAGGTTGACGAAGACTTTATTAGACACGTGCTTGTCAGCTATGTCCCAATACAAATTTTTCTCTTAACTTTTGTGGCAGCCATCCAAGACCTGTAGGAATTGAGTAAAGCAATTAAAGGAGTCTACACTTGGACAATCATATTCGGAAGGTTGACCAAGACTTTATTAGACACGTGCTTGTCAGCTGTGTCCCAATACAAATTTTTCTCTTGACTTTTGTGGCAGCCAAGCACATTTCCAACTTTGGACTTTAGCATGGAAAATAAAATAGAAATCAGATTAGGTATAATTTGGTAGTAAGATGAGAATTTTGAATTTTAAAATAAAATATTAAAAATTATATTTTAATATTATTATTATTTTAGGATTTAAAAAAGTTAGAAAAAAGTTGAACAATTTATTATATTTTGTATGTAGATTTGAAAAAATTGTAATAATGATATGAGAATTTTGAGTTTGAGATAAGAATTTTAATCAACCAAACCGAACCATGCATGCAGCATCCAACTTTATAAAAAAATGTCTGTGAATTTAATAGAAAAGTTAACTCCTTTAAAAAATTGGATGCTGCATGCATAAGTCACAGATCGTAATAAAATGCACTCTTTTTAAAATCAATGAATAAGATAATCTACACATACTTAGATTTTTTGTATATATAGAACCCGAATGACATCTATAATTATATGATAACGAGTTTTTCTACTATTCAAAATTCAAATGCTCGGATAAATGGTTTATGTATGTTCAAATAATATATTCCCTTGTCCGGTAGAATCTCATGCAGTTGTTGATCTCTTGATAGTTAAAATGGATTGGATCCTGAAAGTGGGCTGGGCCTTTAGGGTCTCTCGGGCTAGTGGCTTGATTAGTGACTTAGGATTATCGGTTAGCCCAATAGGCTCCTAAAGAACAGGAAGCCCGCTCTAGGATGTCAAGCAATCCATATGCTGTGGCACAGCTGGAATTGAGTTTAACTGCTATTGTTACAAATATTGCTGCTGAAATTACAAGTACCTCAAGCAGGAGTTTTACAGCTTGTTGCTGCAGAAGAACAGTTGCAAGCGAGGAGGACATAGCTTGCATGCTTCTTCTTCTTCTTCTTCCTCTTTTTTTTTTTTTTTTTTAAATTAATTTCCTTTAATTTCTGTCTCTCTAATCTGATCTATTCTTTCATTCGTTCCTAATACTACTTACAAAGAAAATGGCCTTCTCTTTACAGGAGCCAACTGCTACTGCCCATTAAAAAAAAAAAAAAATCAAAATATCCTTAAATTTTATCATAATTCTATAAATATAAAAAATACTTTTCTAAATCATTTGTAATCCTCATTTGCCCTTCAGAATTTTTTAAAACTTCATTATATATAGAATTGCCTCTCTCTCCATTTTTTTTTTCCTATAACTCCAAAATTTTGAATATTATATATATATTATCTATTTTCAAAGATGTGGCACCACCAAAATTAAATTAAAACTAATTTTAAAAAAAATAATAAACTTATTAATATAAATCTCAAAATTTTTTATTATACAATATTAAACTTTTTAATATAGAATTCAAAGTGAAAATATAAAGAAAATCATTCAAGGTTGATTTAGAAGTTTTATCTCTAGATTCAATAAAAATTTTATTTAAAATTTTACAACCTAATTGACACGCTAAATTATTTTGATCTGAAAAATACTATTTCAATCGACAATTATTCCTCTTAATGAAATAGAGCAATTGTTCTTTATTTTTGTTTTTTTATTTAATGGTTAAGAAACTACTCATTAGTAAATTAATCTTTTTTAGTTTTTAAAATTATATATATAAATGGTTTTGAAAAGAAAGGAAGAAAAATAAAAAAGTGCATTTGCACTTGTCGGTCTACCTTCTCGGTAAAATCCTTAATCTGAGTAGCATTATCCTTTTAATATTTCTGTATCAGCAAAGTCTATGCCGATAGTCCCCCATATCGCTTAACTTCTCTCACCTGAAAAATTTTGATAAGCATATTTGGAATGGTGATTGCAGATTTTCTTGGACACGTGTGCCTATTTCTGTCCAAATATAAATATTTTCTTTACTTTTGTGACAAAATGAAAAGAAAGTGTAATTCCGTATTGGAAAGTTAGTTACTGTCAATTAAAATCACATTCCAAAAATGCAGGTTTAAACTTCAAAGGTTCTATAACTCATAAAACTCATTTGTTCAAGTCAAATATAGATGTTCATCTACATGAATAACATCAATGAATTGCTTTAACATAATTAACAAAGAACACCACAAAGTCTCAATAACAACATCAACAACCCAAATAACACTCAAAAGAAAATAATTCGTTTCTTAAATAATATCCTCTTATGACTCTTGGAACATTTGGCATTATTCCACTACGCCCAACTAATCTCACTTATGTTTTCTTATTCTTGATCCTTAGCTAAAACATCTAAATCATCTGAGAAATAGAGGGGATAATTGAGTGAATTATCAACAACTCAGTAAACAGAGAACCTATACTAATTTGTAAAGATGAGCCAGTTATAGAATGCAAAAGTAGACAATTCACAAAAATAACAATGATAATTATATTTTATTTATTGAGCCCACTATTGCACTTTATTGGACACTTTAGTAATTCTTTGGCTAAATTTAACTTTATCAAGCCCACTACTAGTGCTCTAAGAGATCTCAATTCATATTCAATGGCCTCCTCTAATCTATAACAATATAATTTTCAAAGTAATAGTTTTGTTTCTATCCAACCAAATATTTAAAACAATTTTAACATAATTTTAAATTTAAAGATTATAGAATTCTTAAAAAGAAAGTCGCGTTCAAACAACTTAGTTCACAATAAGGTTACAATCAAAACTAAAGATATAATAGAATTCAAAATTAACATTTTCATGTGCATTGTGCAGGTGTGCGACTAGTACTGACTTCACTGTTAAAATCATCATCGCGTGAGTAACATTTAACATTAATTTTTATTATTTTTATTGGGCAAAGAACAAATTTTATTATTATTACCAGAAGGTCAAGATCATCAATAACATGATCAGATCAGTATGTGAGCATTGAATTAAAAGGAAAAGAAAATATGATCTAATTTCTCTTAAAAGGATACTGATCATCGCATAGAGATCATTTTTCGTTTACCTCTTTTTTTGATTTTTTTTTTCTGTGCTTTATTTGTTCTTTGCAATGATAATTTAATATATATTCTTGATGAAATATCGAATATGATATATTTGTCATTTCCAAGATTGGTCTTGATGGCTGCAGAGACGTGTCACATTAATTCATATGTTTGAAAATATGCAATCTCTAATTAAATTTATGTCCAATCAACTACAGAAGGTTTCAGCAACTTTTGAATCAAGCTGAAACAATTAAACAGATACATGGTTTCTCTTTTGGCAGGGGTCAAATCAGCATAAACCATCTCTTTTTTGCTGATGACAGTTTGTTGTTTTGTCGTGCAAATGCTTTGGAATGGGCTAGAATTCGAGATATGCTTGGTCTTTATGAAAGGGCATCAGGACAGAAGTTAAATACTGAGAAAACATCAATTTTTTTCAGTAAAAATACTAGGAAGGCTACTAAGGAGTACATTTTGGAATTGGCTGGACTCAGATCTACTTCTTGTTATGAAAAATACCTTGGATTACCTGCTCTCATTGGTAAGTCCAGGTATCAAGCATTTAAAGGAATACTGGACAGGGTTAGAACTCGGGTTAGTCATTGGAAAACAAAGTTGTTGTCTCAGGCTGGGAAGGAAATTCTCCTAAAGGCTGTCATTCAAGCTCTCCCTACTTATTGTATGGGGGTTTTTAAACTGCCTAAGACCCTCCTAAGAGAAATCAATAGGGTCATGCATAAATTTTGGTGGAACCAGCAACAACAGGAAAACAAAGTCCATTGGGTTTCTTGGCAACAAATGGGGAAATCTAAAGCTGTGGGAGGTTTAGGATTTCGAGACTTGGAAAGTTTTAATTTGGCTTTGTTGGCAAAGCAAGGGTGGAGGATTCTTCAGCACCCAGATTCTTTGGCTTCACAGGTGCTGAAATTGAAGTACTTTCCTTCATCTGACTTTTTTCATTCTAAGGTGGGGGTGAGACCATCTTTTATGTGGAGGAGCATCTGGTCTGCTAAGGGTTTGGTTGAGGAAGGTTCTTTTTGGAGGATTGGTAATGGTGCAACTACTTTAATTTGGAAGGACAAATGGCTACCGAGTCCTATCACTTATAAGCCTCAGTCACCCATTAATCATCTACCAGACACTGCAATGGTTGCTGAGCTTATAGATCCTGAAACTAAGCAGTGGAAAATGGAGTTGGTTAAGTCTATGTTTGGGGAGTATGAAGCTGCCACTATTCAAAAACTTCCTCTCAGTTCAGTTGGAGCTAGTGACAGGTTGATATGGTTGGGTACAAGAGATGGCTCTTTTTCAGTTAAGAGTGCCTATCATCTGCAGAAGGAGATTGTTAATAGACCTCGAGGACAAGCATCATCTGGGCAACATAACAAGGAAGAGTGGACCTCTTGTTGGAAGTTCAGAATTCCCAATGTTACTAAAGTATTTTTATGGAGAGCCTGCCTAGAATCTTTGCCTACAAATCTGAATCTTTATAAGAAAAAGGTTGTTGAATCACCTTTGTGTCCTATTTGCCTCAGGGAAGAAGAATCAGTGACTCATGCTTTGTGGTCCTGTGTCTCAGCTATGGATGTGTGGAGTCAAGGGCCCCCTGTGATTAACAAAAGCTCCATTAGACCTGGTTGTTTTAAGGAGTTGGTGGAGAACCTGATGTCTGCTTGTGACCAGGAAGAAATGGATAATTTTGCTGTCATAGCTAGGAGTATATGGCATCGGAGGAATCAATTTATTTTTGAAGGTTTATTTGTTCATCCTTCTGTTTTGTTTAATAAGGCTAAGGAATTACTATCCCAGTTTCAAGCTGCTCAGGTAGGTGCTAACACTTTGCAAAGTGAGTCTGCAGCTGACAGTACAAGATGGTTTCCTCCTCCAATTGGTCAAGTCAAGATCAATTGGGATGCTGCCGTATCAGAATCCAAAGGAAGTGCAGGGTATGGTATAGTGGCTAGAGATCATGAGGGTCGGGTTCTAGCTACTCACAAGTTGTCACGGCCTAGTTTGTTTGACCCACTTGTAGCAGAGGCTCAGGGAGCCTTTTATGCTGCTGCCTTGGCTATGGAGCTTGGATTGGACTCTGTGATACTAGAAGGTGATTCCAGCCAGATTGTTCTTGGTCTGCAACAGGATAAGGACAGAGGAGATAGGGTGGGAATGGTTCTTAATGATACAAAAGTTATTCTTTCAAATTTTAGAAGTTGGAAAGTTGTTTTTGTTAAACGTAGTTGCAATGTTTATGCTCATTCTCTTGCTAAGGCTTCCTTAGAATTGGATGCTTACTCAGCAGAACTGGTTATTCAACCAGATTGTAGGCAGTCTTCTGCTATTTCATCAAGTTAATGAAGTTTCTTATTTCCTTAAAAAAAAAAAAAACTACATATATATAGGATGTAATTAATGACAAAAGGAAGAAACCCAAAAAAAAAAAAAGGACGGAAGTTAAACAATACACGAAATGATGACAATGCGTGCAAGGTGTTTGAGAAAATTATTCAGTCGTTGTGAGAGTGCCAAGAGTCATCGGATTCGGATTAATATATACCGATCAATGCGTACAAGGTTCTCTATTACGATCATACAAGCTGTATTGACTGTTGGAATGAAATATCATACAAGAAAAATGAAATTCTAAGTTGACTAATATATATGGGTGTGTAGCCGTTGTGTTTGAGGAGTTCCTATATATATATAATAAGTTAGTAGCCGTACGTTGCATGGTGAGTTCCCATGTATCATCTAGCTAGCAATCTTGACGTGAATCTTCAGTCTTTTAAATGATGACGTGAATCTTGGAAATGACAAACTATTTTGATTACATTAACATTCTTAAATTGCCAAGAATGGAGAAATATCTAGGGAAAAGTACGTACGCTCCTTGCATTAGGATGGGATCAAACTTATTTGCTTACATGGAGGAATACAAAAGCATTGCAAGTTACATCCAATGTTGCTAGAGTTTATGGGACGAAATTTGAGAGTTTTTGTAGCGATCAATACTCTCTGCAAAATATTATTTGTGACCACTTCAAAAAATTGCAGAAATGTGTTTTTACGGCAACTGCAGTGAAGTTATTTTAGGACTTTTTGTGATGGCTTTTTGATGCCAGAAAAAGTCCTTTTCTAGTAGTATATAATTAGTAGAAGAGGGAAAACCATAAAGAGGTACTGAATGATCTATGTAGGTAGTAAACAATATTAACCTAATAGTTTAACCACATTTCTATAATTGCTTTGGTTAAGCAAAATCAGCTCGTTTATGAATTGCTCAATTTGGCTCTTATTACAAATTTTGGACATTTTAATTGCAACCACTTTGTTATTAATTACCACTTTGTTATTAATTAGGTAATATTGCTATTTTGTAAACAGTTCCATAACCAGCTCCTTTACCAAGAACTCTACTCTCATTATAATATCTACAAGAAAAGGAAAATACTATAAATACAAATGAATCCTACATACTGATGTGGCACACTGATAATATGTCACGTGTCTTTTTTTTTTTTTTTTTCTTCCTCCCCCTTATCTCCTCGTGCCTTTCCACTCTCCTCCTCCCTTGTGCCTCTCTCTTCCCCCACCCGGCACCAGCCATGGTGGTCGGGGATCACCTCAGGGTAGACAAAAGCCACCGACGGTCCAAGCAGCATCGTTGGCTAGGACATGGGAGCTCATGGCTGGGGTGGGGATGTGGCTTGCCATGTACATTTTGTGCATTGTGGCTGGTTGCAGTGTGGTCGTGGTTGTTTGAGCTAAAATATTACATATTTTATATATCTAAAACTAATATATTTTAATTGCTTTATGACATTATTATTGTTTTTAGATAAAAAATGGTTAGTAGGCATAAATTTGAGTTGTAATTTAAATTGATCAATATTATAATTTATGCTCAGTTTTATAACCTGTGATTAGGCAATAATTCTTCACATGCACAATACATTTGTGATTTTTTATTTTTACTTTTTAACTTATTTTTGATTTTCTCTCTATGTTATTTTTTTTTACTGCTTTTAAATGATGACTCCTACTTCTAACTATGACCTCTACGCAAATGTTTAGATAGCATGGGCACCGGAGCACCTGGTTACTCATGCATGCGCTAGCTAGCAAGCTAGTTTTGTGATCAATTATATACTCTCTCTCGGTTAAAGAAGACGAAGTTGAGATTTGGCCTTGACTTTTCAATGGGACACGTGGACAAGAAGGAAAGAACATGGGACAATCAAATGGGACCACCTTTTTGGACGCATGCATGACACACATGTAAAGCAAAGCAAATAAGTTTGACTCTTCAAAGCAAATATGCAGGACACCTTTTTTGACTTCAACCAGACCACAAGCAAAGCAGTAGTCTTTTGAACAGGGAAATCCTTTTCCATTAGGAGTCAGACGGATGAAAGGGGAGAGTTATACAGGGGCTTTCCACATGCAGAAATGTTGGAAAGCACACACACACACGACAATTGTATTTCAACCATCAAGCACATAGGACAAAGAAGACCAAGACAAAAACCAGGCGGGACCCATGCAAATAAAAAGCAATGTTGTGTGGTGAAAAAAAGGCACCTATGTTTGGCCATCATGCAGCACATAAACCAGAAACATCTTGAGGGAAATCAGCTTTTGGACAGACAATGCTTTTGGACGGCTCACCTTTGGCTACTTCCCCTTGTTGCTGGAAGGACCAGAAGAATGCTTCTAACCCAGGGGTGACAAGGAGTCGCATAGGAAGTCCTGACCAAGTAAGTACAAACGATCAGGTGCAATCAAGCAGCTCTGAATGTTGACGTCGGATGGAACCACGTCAGTATCTATGTCGAGAGGGTTGGTCGACACCTAAAATAGCACTGTTGCTATGCTAGCCTCCTCCTTCCAAGATAGAGTGATAGATAGGGTCTTGGAGAAGGGGTCAAACGACCAGATTACCCAGACCGGGTACTCCTAGTGGACCTCCTCTCCCTCGAGGTACTCCCATCTCGAGCTTGAGACGAAGAATAGAGGACAGTGGCAAGAACTCAAAGAGAAAGAGGTCAACAATGGTGGAAATGAGCATGAGGGGGAGCCTTATATAGTACTGGGTGCCTAACGGGGCCACGAAAACTGAGGCGTCACCTGACATTGATGACGTGGATCGTCCCGTGAAACCCTACCGATGCGATTCGGTAAAGACTTGAGGAGCCATGTCAGATGTGTGGGGGACACGAGCCAATGCGCGACCCGGGATGTGGGAAACCTCCACCAATCAAGTAAGCCATCGGGAAGTTATAGGGACCATGGAAACTGAGGTGACGTATGCATTGATAATGAGTGCATGTGGCCTTGGGAAACTCAATCGGCGTGGATCTGTGTAGACATAAGAGGATGGTGGCAGACGCGTGGAAAACACGAGCCAATCAATAGCATGGGGCGTAATGAGATGCCAGATGGAAGCTTAAGAGCCCCCTAGCATTGATGGTGTGGTGAACGGTCACGGGGTACGTGTCTGGGGAAGATGTAATGAAGATGTTTTGATTTCCCATCATACCTGTTTGATTGAAATTTGATGGGTACTATGAGGGGGTTATCCTCAAAGCCAAACTGGGCCCAACAGGCTCGGCCTGTGGAGCCTAAGAAGACTCAGGACTTGAGAGCAAGGAACGGGCCGAACTAGGAAGCCCAGCAGCAAAGGCGACTGGACAGCATGGGTCGAACAAGAATCACTTGACACTACTACTGGCCGACAGGTCTCTGCAAGCAAGAACAAGAACAGTCCTTGCCCTAGAGCCTTGGCAGCTGAGCATGTCCAGGAGTGGGTGTACCTGATCGAGGACACACCACATTAAATGGGACACGGAGACGAGTACGCCACAGTTAGGGAACCATATCACATTTAATGCTCCCAAAGGTAGGCATGCCACGATGCGCTTCCTGGGGCGCTAGTGGTCACCACGACCATGCCCTACCACATTGTTGCCTGACGGGGGTGATGACGGGGGGACTTGGCCCAAGTATGGACTAACACCCCATGATCTCCCTTGTAGCGGGGCCCCGACCAGGTATAAATATCCTCTCCCTCACTAAGGGGAGTTTCTTCTTCATACTTACACTTTATTCTCTATAGCCGACACAAAAAATCATACACTAACTGTAGTATTGGAGGTATCCCTCACCACCCTGGAGCTCTCATTTCTTCTTAGCTGCAGATCATTGGGTTGGGCTTCTGTGGAGTTGCTCGGGCTTTGAAACACGACATTAATAGTATTAATACCATGTAACACTAATGTATAAACACTAATGTATAATAACATGTAATACTAATGTATAAATACAAATGTATAATAATATGTAATAGTAATGTATAATAACATGTAATATTAATGTATAATAACATGTAATATTAATGTATAATAACACTAGTATAATAACATATAAGACTAAGTATATTATATAATTAAGTTAGAAATAAATTAGAAATGAATATAATAACATGTAATAAAAAACTATGGTACAAGTTTATAATAGGAAAAAGTCGGACACTAGTATAGAATAGTACACTAATGAGTTAATAACATGTAATATTATAGTATATTAACATGTAATAAGACACTAGTTAAGTTGTAATTATTAATAATCAAAACTAACAATTAAATTTAGTGAAGAAAAAAATTATAAAAACCATAAATAAAAAGACTTGTGGCTAAAACAAAGATTAAAATTAATTTGGGATCTGCTTTACTTAAGGGTTTTGGAAAAACAAAAGCCCTAAATATGGTTTAGGGGAAAGAAAGAGGCTTTAGAAGCCAAAAAATGAGGCAACCCAGCAGATCCGGCCCACAATGGCCTAACACAGCAAAAAAATAAAGTAAAATAACGACATTTTACCCTTTGAAAACAGTGCCATTTTAGTTGGTTTGGGACTTAGGCTTTTCACCCCTCCCTATCTTTTAGGCATCTCATTCTTAATTTCTCACTCTCAGTCTTGTGTGTGCCCCTCATCATCCCTCACTCACCCGTCGCCATCCCTGTGTGTGTCCTTGCCCCTTGCTGTCACCACCACTACCTGTCACCGCCGGCTCCTTCTCTTAAGTCCATTACCCTTTGCCTCTTGGTCTCTATCTCTCCTTATTCCTCACTCTCTCGATCTCTATCTCTTGATCTCTGTCAATGATTTTGCTTGTGATTCGGGTGATTTTGCTTCTAGATTTTGGGGTTTGTGAGTTGGGTGATTTTGCTAGATTATTTGGTTGTGATTATGTGAATTGGTTGTTGTGGATACAACTCCACTCCAAAAAAATCAGAGTCAGAGTCAAAGTAGAGTCTTCAGTGGTTGGAGTCGGAGTCGAAGTCAGAATTAGAGCATTTCGACTCTAATTGGGTCGGTACTTAGCCCTACTTGAATCATCCCTAACTAACCATAGTTAATTACAACTCAAATGACTAATGCTTTCATTCTGAATTTACAAGATCCTATTGTTACATTAAAGCATTTTATGACATGTACAATAGATCATTATCACAATTGATAATGCGAAGGAAACACTCCCAATAACCTTTTAAATTCGTGCTATTTTCTCAAAACAACCACATGTGCAAGTTCCCTGCATGTAGTGATGAAGCCAGGGGCACTGGCTCCATGGCACTACAAAGTAAAATATTTCAAGTAAATATTTTGCCATTGTTACTAAAATTTAATATTTTAGGCGTATTATTTGCCATTTAATTTTTGTCATCTTCATACTTTCTGCTCTATGTATGCTTATATTTTTTACACAATCAGAGCCATCGATTTCCTAGTGTCTCTCGTAGTGCTTTTTTTTTTTTTTTTCAGTTCGTGATAACTCTCATATTCATTGTATTATTTGGTCTCCTTTTCTATTCACCAAATGTTCTCAAGAGGTTTCCTACACACTTAATAGCTCATTGGCCTCCTTTTCATCATCAATCTCATACGTCGGTATGCTTCCACTACCTATATGACTTCTATTGTCATTTTATTTACATAAATCACCACCATATATAGCTTTGCTAGATTTTTGGTGTGAAAATATTAAATTCCGGCTAGCCACGCACCCCATGCGCACGTTACTTGAAGTTTAAGAACTACATTTTTGCTATTCTCAATTGTAATTGAATACATAATATATGTCCATTTTTACAAGTGAATGAGACCAGTGAAATAATTGACATACAATAAATCAACTATACTAATTGATACTAATTAATTGACATACACTATCCTATTCCATTTTCTAACACAATTGTTGTTGCAGTTAATGAGCATCCTTAGTTGATAGGAGCAAAGTGCTATAGGGCGAAGACATGAAGATTAAATGCACTAACTATAACTAGTATAAATTAAAACTCACAAATAATAACTCAAAATTAAAAAAATTATGCATCCAATTTCATCACTTTTTCTAACAAGTTTTGCCAAACCGACAGCTATATACTTCAATGAGAAAACCAGATTACTCCATGCATGAATATTGCTTAAGAATATAACATCAAACGATTCCAGTTCCATGTCTTTTCTGGGTAATTTGTAGAAGGATACTGTCAGGCTTATGAAATGCTTTCAAACTTGCAATATTCAATATGTTGGAAGGCATGGCAATGTGAATGGTTGCACACAAGTTAGCTTGACATGCTATGCATGTTCCTGATATGGTTGTTTGGTGGGATTCAGTCCCAAAATTCATAGTATCTGTTCTTTGGACTGATACAAATTTGTAATACTTTTGCTAATGAATAAAGTGGTTGGATTTTCTATCCAAAAAAAGAAAAAGAAAAAAAGAATATAGCTTCAATTTGATAGGTGTAATTGCTCTTTGTAATTACAGGATAGAAAATGATCTGATGGGGTTCATATTTTAGTAAGAATGTAGGGCAACTAAATTAGAAAACGTCCAGGGTTAGTATAAATGCACATTATGTAACCCTAATTAACTGATAGTGAATTTCGCGCTGCTCGCTCCATGTAGATGTAAGCATGTCGCCGAACCACGTTAAATCTCTATGTCAATTTCTATTTTTCTCTTTTTGATCATTCCATACAATTCATCAGCAATTGTCGCATGTTTTACAACAACTGGTATCAAGAGCTTAGGTTACGATGTCTGGGATCTCTTTTGGGAAATTCGACGTGGTCAAGTTTGACAAATCTAAAAATTTCGACTTATGGCATAGGAGGGTGAAGGATCTGTTATTGCAGTAGGGCATGGTGAAGGCATTATATGGAAAGCAACTAGTAGGCATGGACGACATGGATTGGAAAGAATTGGAAGCGAAGGCTATGGCGACTATCAAGTTATGTTGTGGCTGATGATGTGATGTATCATGTCATGATGAGTAATCACTAGCGGAAGTTTGGTTGAAACTGGAAAGTCGGTATATATCCAAGTCATTGACGAACAAGCTCTATCTTAAGCAAAAATTGTATGGTCTTAAGATGTTAGAGGGCTTGGATCTGAGCCAGCATATCAACATGTTCAACCAGATCATCACTAATTTGAGGTAGGTTGATGTGAAGTTTGAAGACGAAGACAAGGCGTTGATGTTACTGAATTCCCTACCGAATTCCCCTACGTATGAAAATTTGGTTACGACTCTGATGTGGGGAAAAGAAACTCTCGAATTGGAGGAGATCACAAGTGCTCTGTTAGGTTTTCATCAGAGGAAGAAAGCCAATGATGAGAATTCACAGAGTGAAGGGCTTGTGGTGAAAGGTAACCAGGAACGCGGGAGAAATAAGTCCCGGAGCGGATCGAGTAAAAATAAAGCTCGATCTAAATCCAGGAAGAGGAAAGACATAACATGTTTTAAGTGCAGGACTAAGGGGCACATAAAACGAGATTGTCCAGAGAAAAAGAAAGGAAATATAGAGAATAAAAAGGGTCCATCAAAGTCTGCAATTGTAGTGAAAGAAGAAGACTCTGAGAGCGATGACGGGGATGTGCTTTCTGTTTCATTCAGTTCAGATCATCTTGCAGATTCTTGGATTCTGGATTCAGCATGTTCTTATCACATGACACCCAATAAAGATTGGTTTGACACCTACAAGTTGGTAAATTCTAGTTCTGTCCTGATGGGCAATGATGCTTCATACAAAGTTGTTGGAATAGGGAATATCATAATTAAAATGTTTGATGGTGTTGTTAGAACGTTGTGTGATGTTAGACACATACCAAATCTAAGGAAGAATCTGATTTCATTGAGCACTTTATATTGTACTGGGTATAATTACAAATCTGCAAGTAGAGTAATGAAGGTGAGTAAAGGTGTCTTAACAGTGATGAAGGGGTAGAAACTATCTAAAAATATTTCAACACTAGAAGGTA
This sequence comes from Carya illinoinensis, assembly GCF_018687715.1. Lineage (NCBI taxonomy): Eukaryota > Viridiplantae > Streptophyta > Magnoliopsida > Fagales > Juglandaceae > Carya > Carya illinoinensis. The sequence goes on from NC_056766.1 coordinate 3,664,292, forward strand.
CAACAGTTGTAGGTGGAGCTGCAGCTACAGAGTCTGAGTCAGATTGTACAATCTTGTAGCATATGCGGTTAGGCCATATGGGTGAGTGTGGGATGATGGAGCTTCATCAGAAGAATCTATTGAAGGGTGTCAAAACATGCAAGCTTGATTTCTGCAAGTATTGTGTTCTTGAGAAACAGAATAGAGTGCAGTTCAAGATAGGCACACACAAGACAGAGGGGATTCTTGACTATGTTCATACAGATGTTTGGGGGCCAGTAAGGGTAGCATCATGGGGAGGACATGTGTATTTCATGAGTTTTATTGATGACTATTCACGAATAGTTTGGGTGTACTTCATGCAACAGAAGTCAAAAATGTTTGCAAAGTTCAAGTTGTGGAAAGCTGAAGTAGAAAACCATAGAATGAGGAAGATCAAATGCCTCAGGAACGACAATGGTATTGAGTACACAAATTTAAAGTTCATGGAGTTGTGTGAGCAGCATGATTTTAAGAGACACTTCATAGTACGCAAGACACCACAGTAGAATGGTGTGGTGGAAAGGATGAACAGAACAATAGCTGAGAGAGCTCGGTGTCTCAGGTTGAATGCAGGGCTTGCAAAGAACTTTTGGGCAGTAGGAGTGAATATGACATGTTTCATGATTAACAGATCACCGAGGGTAGCACTAGATGGGAAAGTAGAAGAGGAGGTATGGATAGGCAGTGCGGTTGACTACTATGGTTTGAGAGTGTTCAGATGTCCAGCCTACGTGCATGTTTCTAGTGAGCAGAGATCCAAGCTTGATGCGAAATCTATATAGTATATTTTTCTGGGGTATCAGAAAGGGGTGAAAGGCTTTAAGCTCTGGGATCCAAAGGCAAACAAGGTTGTGATCAGTAGATATGTGGTTTTTGATGAAAAAGTCATGTTACAACATACTCAAGAAAAAGAGAAACAGGTACTAGAAAATTATAGCACCAATGAACATGTGGTGCAGGTGGAGCTAGAAAACCAGGACAGAGAAAAAAATGTTCAGAATGCAAAGAGTTCTAGCTCAGGAGATCAGCAGCATCACAGTATAGCCACAAACAGGCCCAGACGCACTATCAGGCCACCTTCCAAGTACAGTTTTGAGGATTTGGTTTCTTATGCACTCATTACTAGTAGCAGGAATTTTACTACTTCTCAGGAGGTGGTACACAGTCAAGAGAAAAGTAAATGGATGGATGTTATGGTAGAGGAGATGGAGTCTCTGCATAAGAATCAGACATGAGAGTTGGTAGAGCTTCCAGAGGGGAAGAGAGCGATAAGGTGCAAATGGGTGTATAAGAAGAAAGAAGCAGTATCAGAAAAAGAGGGGGAAAAGTTCAAGACTCATCTAGTAGCAAAAGGTTACTCACAGAGGAAAGGGGTTGACTATGATGAGATCTTCTCTCTTGTGGTCAGACACACTTCCATTAGGGTAGTGTTGGGTTTGGTAGCACATTTTAATATGCAGTTGGAGCAGATGGATGTAAAGATAGCTTTTCTTTATGGTGATTTAGAGGAGCAGATTTACATGGTACAACCAGAAAGGTTCGGTCAGTCTGGACAGGAACACTTGGTCCGTAAATTGAGGAAATCACTTTATGGGCTAAAACAGTCTCCAAGGCAGTGGTACAAGCGGTCTGACTCCTACATGATTCGGATTGGCTACAGGCGATGTGAGTATGATTGTTGTGTTTATCTGAAGGGCCTTAATGATGATTCATCTATTTTTCTATTACTTTGTGTGGATGATATTCTGATTGCTGCTTAGAGTATGAGTGAGGTCAACAAGTTGAAGACTTTGTTGAGCAAAAAATTTGACATGTAGGATTTGGGTGCAGCCAAGAAGATTCTTGGGATGGAGATTCGCAGGGACAGCTTCCAAGAGATTATGGCTATCTCAGCATAGCTATATAACCTATGTTGAGAAGGTGTTGGACATGTTTAGCATGGACAATGCAAAACCAATAAGTACACATTTGGGGAATCATTTCAGATTGTCTACCGCTCAGTGTCTGAAGACAAATGATGAAGTTCAAGACATGTCAAAGGTTCCATATGCCAGTGTAGTGGGGTGCTTGATTTATACTATGGTTTATACTAGACCAGAATTGGCACCAGCTGTCAGTGTGGTGAGCAAGTTTCTATCGAATCTGGGACGACGGCATTGGAATGCAGTCAAGTGAATTTTCAGATATTTGAGGGGTACTATAGACTATGGTATCATGTTTGGCAGACAATAGGGTGATCCTTTAGTTGTGGGATATGTGGATGCAGACTATGCAGGGGGTCTTGGATGACAGGAGGTCTACCACAAGTTATGTATTCACTCTTGTGGGTGGGCCTATTTGTTGGAGGTCCATGATTCAGTCTCTAGTTCCACTATCTACTACTGAGTCAGAATATATGGCAGTGGCTGAGGCTACTAAGGAAGCTTTGTGGCTTACAGGGTTAGTCAAGGAACTGGGTATTCAGTAAGGTGGAGTTCAGTTGCATTGTGATAGCCAGAGTGCCATTTACTTGGCAAAAAACTAGGTGTATCATGTGAGAACCAAGCACATAGATGTGAGGTTTCTCAGGATTAGAGAATTGGTTTCTTTTGGTGAACTTTTGCTTGAGAAAGTTCACACTTCTGAGAATGCAGCAGACATGTTGACAAAGACTGTTACCACATATAAGTTCAAGCATTGCTTAGACTTGATTAATGTCTCTAAGTGCTAGATGGGAAACGTCCCAACCTATTGTCCAAGGTGGAGTTTCAGGATATGCTTTATTTTCTCCTTACGGGTGGATATTCGCCAAGGTGGAGATTGTCGAAGTATATGACTCATATACTGAAAGTATGCAGATGGCATGGCGAAGCGGAGCAACGACATCTACCTTTCAGGATTGTTCGGGACGCTAATTAGGTTATGGGTATGGGGGCTACACCCCCACTGTATGGTAGGGGGTATTTTTGTAATTTTCTTAAATATGTTCGTATGTTTAAGGTTAGTATAAATACACATTATGTAACTCTAATTGACTAATAGTGAATTTTGCACAGCTCACTCCCTGTGGATGTAGGCACATCGCCGAACCATATTAAATCTCTGTGTCGATTTCTATTTTTCTCTGTTTGATCATTCCATACAATTCAATAGCAATTGATGCACGTTTCATAAAAATTGATATCAAAGACAATAAGAAGGAAGCACAAGCTAATAATAATATACTTATAGTGTTAATTTCTACCTTGATGTCTGGAATCTAACATTGATTGCAATCTCCATATGCAATAATGGTCATATAGAGCAACAGGGAAAGAACAATATTAGAATACATATGCATATACATTAAACTTAATCATGTGATAGCCCCAAGGATCTTGATTCTAGGAATGCAGAGTAACAACCTAATAAAGATTGGGCTTGATAAACTCTTCCATTGACATATCATAAGAATCAAGATAACAAGATATTAATTTTGCTGGGTTATTGGTGAGGTGGTTACAAAGCAAATTCTTAAGAACACTCAATTTGCACTAAATAAAGACTTATTATGGATGTTGGAGAGAATTCTTAGCAGAGAGAGCAATGTTGGAATCCAACAAGAAATTAGAAAATCTTAATCCCCACAAAAGTTAAACCCAAAAACACAACTTTATGTTAAGAGGATTTGTAAGTCAATGAGCTAGAGACAATGACCATAAGCATACCCTAAGTTGCATATGCCAAGCAAACCAAAGAGAAGCAAAAATTAAGTAGAGGTGGAAAAAAAGGCAAATAAGAGTGCGTGCACTTACCCATAGACACCGCTAACAATAAACAAGCAATTTATTGTCTATATATTGTAGTCAAATTCAATCACCCCATGTTGGCTACATCGGTTTTAAAAAAAACTTATCAAAAAATATGTTAAATTAAAGATCCACAAGCACATTGCACATAGGCATCTCTAAATGTATATTGTATATTGACAAACAAATAACTTTGGTTAAGCAAAAGATGCAAATGAAAAATGGGGATGAAATGGACTGGTTGAAGCCCTAAAACAGAGTGCATAGCCAGAATTTTCTGCACTACCATGGATAGCTAGCAGCTTTAGTACATTCATGCTCTTAAACATCCCTCATTTAACCACAATCTCAACTACATAAACCAAGCATACTAGAGTTGAAGAAAACTTGAGAAGAAACATAATTTTTTTGTGAAAGTACAGCATAAACAGCAAGAGTAGCTCTCGGCAAACCAGGAAATTCTAATCGAACCTACCAATTTAATACATATAAACAAAGGGTTAAACATAGTCAAAATATGATTCAAACTCAATATTAAAAGGACTAGAAATAAATATCAGTATTCAATAAGCCTACATTTAACATGACAGCAACCAACTACCCTAACATGTTTAAAACCATGCGCCATAGTATCTGGACATTAATTTCTTTTACATCTAAGGTCATCTTATTAGAATATGAATGAATGCATGCATACAACCATGTCCATGTAATTCATCAAAATCTAATATATTCCCCTATAGATATCACACTGCTTCAATTCTATAGTTTTCACTTTCTAAATAGAGACTCTGTAACTAATTTTTATAATTATTTGTTCTGCATCGACTGATAATTTAATAACTCACCCAACTATCCTCATTATTTTTTAGATGAGTATGACATTTCAACTGGGGACCAGGAATAGGATGCATAGGCGGGATTAGTTAAGCGTAAAGGAATAAGTGCCAAGGGGTACAAGTGAATAATAGTTCAGAAAAATTGTTCTTTTTCTTTGAATAGTAATTTTTTTATTTTTTTGGAATGTTGTTAACTTTTATTGAGATCTTAGGGATACTCATTTTTTATGTTGGAGAAATTCTTGGATGACCTTGTGGAGTTATTTTTTATTATTAAATGTGTTGTAGAATTTCATTGATGTTATTCTTATGGAAGTATGTGTAATTTTATTAAAGAACTTTTACAAGTTGAGGAGTGGTTTTTCCTTGTATTATTTGGAGTCTATGGATGTATTGTTTGGATACGATATTTGGATGTGAAACCTTTCGCCAAACACATTGGAAGTACCATTTGAAAATTTCTCCCTCTACAATAACATACCAAAATTTGCTCCAATGTTAGATTTAGGGACATGTATTAGTCTTGAACAATCTACATCAAAGACCATGACACCAACAATACAATCCACAAGATTTCTTTCTCATCCTCTATCAAAGGGCCCAAAAACACCCTTAAGTGGCAATAGATCAAGTACACTAGGAGCAAAATTCTTGCCTCTAAAATTCTAAGGAGGCAGGCGTTTCCATTAGAGTCCACCCCACCACTAACAACAACACCATCCACATAAAGCTTCCATGTTGCTTCTTCTGCTTGCTTAAATTGCTCTGGAGTTTCAATCTTGCCTCCCGCATTGTCGTTGGTTTGCATATTGAGGTCTTGAATTGAAAGTGTGCTTCCTTTTGCGCTCTCCTGCAAGCAATCAAGAATCCCACAAACCACATTGTGCCCTTCCTACGCCTGGCCTCCAGGCAAAATGACTATGATCTTTAGTTTTTTATAAGGCAACAAGGTATGTGATTCACTAGGAACCAACTTTGCCAATGATTGCCTAAACCGAATCAGTAAAACCTTCACGATCCCTCCTAAATTGCCAGTGGTGGGACTTGTAGAATCATCAAAATCTTTCAAAGAACTCTTGTAAACATAGGGAAGAGGAATCCCATTTGGATCAACTACTGTGGACACCGCAACCTTTTTTCTTCAATAACTACTGATTTTCATTTTCCTTTTGTTGAGCTAATTTTCTAGAACAATATTTTGATTATGAATATTGTTCTGATTGGCCATCAAGTTCATTACAATCTCTATCAACTGGTTCTTGATCTCCTGAAGACTTTTCTCATGAGAGTCTATATGAAGCTATAAGACTTCTTGCTGCTGTTTGAAATGTGCTTCTTCCTCCATGGATTGTCGGTACTAGTTACCACTTTTTCGCTACCCTCCTTCTTAAGATTGTAATTGATAAAAGAGAATTAAAAATACTGATGGGATTGAAGCATAGACGCATAAGATTCATAGAATTGGTGTTAATACAAGTGGGAATTTGAGGCCTCCCTAAATCCAAAAAAATTTAAACAACGTTGTGGTTTGCTCGTTCTCTTGCCAACTCCCTTCGAATTGACGACGATAAGGATGATGATGAGGAGGAGGAGGATAACGACGTCGTATCTGAATGCGCTCACGATCTAGACCCGCCACCATCTTCATCTACCAAACCAGCACCAGCACACCATCAACAACACAACAATATGAACCCAAAGATAATGACAGGCACTCAAAAGAGGCACAATCTCGAGGCGTCAAAGACGACCTATCTGAACTCAAGCAAACCTTAACTCACCAAATCTGGGGCATGGCCTCCTTTCTTGCACCCCCTCCATCGCAACCCTCCATGCTCTTCCATTGTTGCCATTCCAAGTCGTCTGATCACTTTGAGTTCGGTGATAGAGAGAATCCATCGGATGACACGGCCTCGAGGATCCGGAGCGATATTAGGGAGGACAAAGGTACGTTCCGGAATGAATCAGTCATTGAGATCTCGAAGGTGGCATTGAATTTTCTTCCCTTTGGGTCGGAGAGATATGAGGGACTATTGGAGGAGTGTTATGGGCTCGAATGAAGATGAAGAGGAGCAGTGGTGGAATGAAGTTGCAGTAGCAGTTGAATGTGGGAAGAAGAACTTGTGTTTCGAAGGGAATGTTAATAGGGAAGTGATAGTTTTGTTAGTTAAAAGAGTTCTAATATGGCGTCGTTCCATTAAATGAATGTAGTAAGAAATTAAGCAGCAAGTCATAAGTTTTTGGAGTTAAGCATTTAGATACAATACGGTAGGTTGTTTGTAACTTGTAAACTACTGTGTTTAATCATCCTTATTCAAAGCTTAATGAGAATCGTATCAATAAAATGCAGCAATTAGTTGGGATGAAGGCCATGTAACAGTTCGCTAGAAATTCAGTGGTAGAATTTCTATAGATTTGAGGAACCTCGTGAAAACTCTATAAGTTTTCATGAATCGGCTAATCGCAAAGGTTTTAGTCTATCAACATAATCAGTGTTATCACTCACTATGGTGCCAGAAATGCGATTTTAATTGTTTGAGGTAGTTAGAAGTGTCATAATACGTTATAGTCTATGCCACTAGACTCAATTGAATATTTAGGATTTTATGGCACAATAACTCATTTTCATAATTTCGGATTAAACGAATGTTCAAAACTATGAATTTATTTATAAGGGCACTTCGGGATTGAGTTTTGGTAAACGATTTTCACTGCAGGTTAATATGAATATTTAGGATTTTTAAGTACTAAGTTTATTGTGCTTTTTTTTGAGTGAATAGTAACCTCGATAAGTATACTAAGTGCAGTGTTTTCAAAATCACAGTGTAGAATGTCCAAATTAGGTTAGAGAAGTTTTATTTGGACACTTGGTGAGATCTTAGCCATACATAGTGAATAGTATTAGACATTTGGCATAAAGAGGAACCATTAGATGGGTTTGTGAAAGAAATCAAGGTGTAAGATCATGCCATCTAAGCAAAACCTTTTTCATCTGATCAACCAAATTAAGCCAGATCAAAGAGGGTTTCAATCCTAGTGAAACCGTGAAACCCTAAAAGGTTGGAATCCAATTGAAAACCCAAAAGCTTGGTTGAAACTGAAACCCTAAACGGTTTCCCCAAACCCTAAATTGGCCTTCAAACCCTTTTTGATCCAATTTCTAGCCTTGTGTTTAATCACTTGATTAAATCACTTCCACGTGCTATTAATTTCTCAAATCCTTGTTATGACATCATTATCCAACCTTTTAAATCTTGAAAATTTACATGAGGAATGTAAATTTTAGAAATTTTGGAGTTAGGATGTGAAATCCTTAAGTAAGAGGTAAAATAGTCATTTTCCCACATGTAGAGGGTAAAATGGTAATTTTACTCTAAGTTGTCTCTTTTACACATTTCTAATTGTTATTAATTAAATTTCTAACTTTTACAATACCCTCTTACAGTTCCTCGTGTTTCGCACTTTATTCTCGTAGAATCCAACGATTGAGGTAAGTTAACTTCTAACTTACTATCAGTTTACTGTGTATGTATGATGGGTAAGGAACTATAATTTATGTATGTATGTTATCATATATGCCATGCCATGCCACGTCATTACATGTTTATCTATTATGCATGATTTATTCTGTCATGAATATTTATCTGTTACACAATCTATTCTGTCACGTATTGCTATATGTTATAAGTATGCCATGTTAAGTATGCCATATGTTACATGTATGTCATATAATGTAATATTCACCATTGCAAGTATGTCATGTTAAGTAAAGAAGTCAGATCAAGTTTATGTTAAGTCAAGTTTCAGATCACGTTCATATTAAGTTATTCATGTCAATCATGACCCTAAGTGCTAGGATGGGATAATATCCTAGTGGTGTTCACGCTGGAGTGTCTAAATAGGTGTGAAATTCCCTAGGTTGACGAAGTGCAGTCAACAGGTTGCGAATGGGGCCTAACTAGCTGGTCACCGGAGAGCGCCAGACACTAAAGCCAATGGAGCCATATTTTATTTTACGTGTGTTCACAGCAAGTGTGGCACAAACAATTCATGGGGCCACAACAACTGTGGAGCATGAAGTATGGGGCCACAACAACTGTGGAGCATACACTAAGTGAGACACAACAATTGTGACACGTAGAATACGTGGGGCCACAACAACTGTGGAGTACGTATTAACGCATTCACAGCTGGTGTAGATACCTGTGTTATGATGCTGTCACAACCCCACCCTATCAAGAGCGAGACCGTGATCTCGTACCTGTTCTTTTTCCTATTATAACTGTAAATTTATTTATAAATAAATGCCCATATTGTTATTAGTAATTTTTTTTTAAAGATAATACGTGACGGTTCGAACGCATCACGTATAAGTTCTAATTTCTAACTGAAAGAAACACCTAATAGACATACCTTTACATTCCTTTACAAAGGACTCTCAGAGTCTGTCTTCTATTCATTTAACGTAACTACTTTAAACAAAAAGGGACTCAGTCCTTTCAGTCTTTACAAAAGAAAACTAACTTAAAGTAGGAGGGGTTTCCATCACCCCACTATAAAATATACCTTATACCCGAAGGTATCTTGTCTAGAAGTTAACTCAATAAAACATCCTCGTGTGGGGTCCAATATCAAAACATAAGAAACATATATCGTCATCAGAAAGAAACCAAACTACCCAGGGACTACTAAACGTCGGCCCCTCCCTCCTCAGCAATACTCAGCTCCTCAGTAGATTCGTCTGTACCTGGACGTTTAAAATATAAACACAAAGTGAGTCTAATACTCAGTAAGCAGTACACCATGCTATTAACTTAATAAGCATATAGTATTTTCTTTTGAAAACATGCATCCATAAACCAGTACTAATTTTGACAATACTTCCATGCATATGCTTTTTTTATAACCTCATGCATACGCTTACTTCTTACTACCATGCATATACTTACTTTATACTTTCATGCATAATCTTTATTTCTTATTTTCATACATACTTATATATCATATCTCCGTGCATACACTTAATTTAATCTTTCACTTTCTTTTGGCCAACACACTATTACGCCCCGTGTGTTGGGGTTAGCGGTCCTATTGGACCTGGATTCCACCCATGGCCACAGGTTAGGAACTCCTTTCTGTCAGGGAGCAGCACTGGGTGCACTACCAGTACTACTTACCCGGCATTGCAATCTGTCCATTTCTTTGATATCATTTCCTTTCACGTGGCCATTACATATTTTCATACATTAATTCATTCCTTTTCTTTATTTGAAATCAACATTTTCAGTATCTTCCTTAGTCCAATGAATATGCATTTATTTTGAAAAATAGCATTTCATGTCATGCTTACATATAGATAGAATCTTAGTTATTTCAAGAAGCATGTATGAAAATTTTATGACTTAGAATCTACATGCATGCATTACCATATACACATACAATCAATTATAATCGATAGGATACTTAACAGGGGCTACCAAGAAAGGCCTGTACATAATATAAATTCATTTATTCTTTAATTAGAGGAACGTTTGGAAAGAGATAGAGATATATTCTTCCACAAGAGAACTTGGCCTGGGCGCATGGTCATAGCTACTTACCTCGATCTGCTGAAATCCCTTTAACTTCAGAAAATCTTAATCCAATAAATAACAAGTGTGTTAATATTTATCCAACATCCTTTAGACCTCCTTTTAACGATAACTAAAATATTATAAATCTAACGTCGTTTTCTACCCTTAACGTTACTTCAAATAACTACCATCTCGACAAATCCTTACAAGAGTAACATAAGAAGATAATTAACTTAGTTAACATAACATCAAAATAGCTCTATATATGCATTTAATCACTTAAAACAGAACATAATTATATATATATATACAAAACAGAACATTAAAACAGCCTCTCATATATATTTACACTTAAAACAGAACATAAATATGTATATATGCAAAACAGAACATTGAAACAACCTTTCAAATCTATTTACATGAAAAGCAACCTCTCAAACAACCTTATATATTTATATATTTGAAACACCACCTCAAAATAGCTTTGTATACACTTGGTTAGCAAAACAAAACACATGCACATATATACATACCAAACCACAACATAAAGAGATGAAAATAAAACAAAAACTGACACAATACAACACATCGTTCGGTTGACGCTAACAACACCTCAAAACCATGTACATATATATATTTATAAGATGGTTGATGTATTTCAAAAATCCATATATCACTTACACTAAGAAATGAGTTAGGAACCCTTACCCCAAATTTCTTCACTTCTTGAAAGATGAAAACACTTGGAAATTTCAACAATAAGAAACCTCAAAGTGGTAAAGAAATAGATATAGTGCACGGTTTGGAAAGATTTAACTTTCTTTATTTCTTTTGGGAGCTCACATGGTTTAGGTGATAGAAAGAAGGATTGGTTCTTCTCTTGAACTAGAAGAAAGTGAAGGAAGAAGGAGAGGAAATGATGTTGTACGATGGCTTGAAGAAGTGGAAACTCCTTAGGAAATGAAAAGGGGTCAAAGCTGATCTCATGAGGTGCATGTTGAATGTCCTAGATTAAGCCTAAGAAGATAAAGCTTATACCTAACTCAATCCAAGGGTGTAAGTTCAAAGGGGCTAATTCATAATTAATTCAAAGTGAAGGACTTAAAAGAAAGTATATTAAGGATATAAAAATATGCTCTCATCTCATTTTAATAATTCACATAAAATAAAAACACACACATCTTAAAATAAAATAAATTGAATTAATAAAATAATAAAATTTTTTCATGAAAATATTTAACTTAAAGATTAAAATAAAATGACGTAAAGACTCACGTAGTAAGACTAGGATATTACAGATGCGGTAATCGGCAGGGACACACCGCTCAAGGGGACCCGTGTAGCATTCATATGGTCACGTTATTAATTAAGTCTATTGAACAAGATTCCAAGTTTATGTCAAGAAGTTAAGAATAAGCAATATGTTACGGTCAAGGATGATACGCACTGCCTGGTACTGTGGTCAAGGCTATGCGCTCCCAAGTACTATGGTGAAGGCGTATAATCTGCCGTACTACAGAAGGATGATACGCGCTGCTTGGTACTGTGGTCAAGGCTATGCACTGTCGAGTACTACGGTGAAGGAGTATAATCTGCTGTCATGTTATGTTATGTCCATGTTCACGTTAAGTTTCAAGTTCATGTTCATATCATGTTTATGTTATGTTCAAGCTCACGTTCATGTTATGTTATGTTCATGTTAACGTTAAGTTTCAAGTTCATGTTCATATCATGTTATGTTCACGTTTATGTTATGTTATGTCCATGTTCACGTTATGTTTCAAGTTCACGTTCATGTCATGTTATGTTCACGTACATGTTATGTTCGAGTTCACGTCCATGTTTTGTTATGTTATGTTCACATTCACATTATATCCCAAGTTCATGTTTATGTCATGTTATGCTCAGGTTTATGTTAAGTTCAAGTTCATGTTAAGTTCAAGTTCATGTTTATGTTATGTATGTTCACGTTCATGATATATTTCAAGTCCATGTTATGTTTCAAGTTTACGTTCTTGTTATGTTGCTAGTCCATGTTATGTTTTAAATTCAAGTTCATGTCATGTCAAGTCAAGTTCGGTTCATGTTTCAGTTCAGTTTATGTCAGTTATGTCATGCTATATATCAAGTTATGTTATACTTACTTACGACTTTAATTATGCATTCATGCTTTTACTACCATGCATGCATCATTAACTTGTATGGGAGTTTCCTGTTAACTTACTAAGATTTGTAATCAAATCTCACCGTGGTAGTCCCAACTACCATTCCCTCCGAATGGTAGGCAATGTGTCAGGATCAGAGTAGGGAGTAGACACTAGTAGACTAGAGGAGGTTGATTAGACGATGCAGACACGACGTGGAGCTTACAACTTCCATAGTTAGTTTTTGGACAGTATTTTGGCCTTGTTAGTCGAGTTACACGAGTTACTCGACGGACTTCCTCAATAGTGTATTTTGGTAATATAAATATGGAGTCTGGTCTCCCATGTTTTTGAGATTACAGTCTTCCGAGACTCGTATTGAAATCGTGGATGTTTATTTTTGTTAAGTATGCTTGGATTACGATTTAACTATTTGGGATATTATTAGTTTGGTGCATAGTATTGCTAAAAAAAAATTATCCGCTTTGAATATTGCATAATGCTAGATGCAAGTTAGGAATATTGAATCTTATATGTCATGAATGGGGGCTAGTAACCTTGAGTTGCATGTCTCAACGCTTCAGATGTCCGTCCAATCCTAAACGGAATCTGGGGGCGCCACATGGTGGTATCAGAGCAATACGTCTCTGGGTTGTAAATCCACATGTCCTTAGGAAATGCACCAAATACTAGGCTCGAAATTTTAGTCTTCGTTAGGCTTGAATTTCTTTAAGCATAAGAGATAGTACGTGCTTTTTATAAGTGCACTCATGTGTTTCGAGAAGTGACACATGACTCTTAGTATGATACCTTGAAACCCTGAGAGAGACATCAATTAGGAAAATCAGAATCCCCTGATGGATGGAGAATTAGTTAAAGCTGTACGCCTGCCGACTGACATGCTTAGACATCAACAACAGCAGCAAGTGCACTTACCCATTAGATTGTAAGCTGTCACTCAGGGAGACACAAATGCTAACTCCCTAGGAATTAAAGGAGCTAATGTCATCACTAATATTTTACTAGGACCTCTATATTGTTATGTTTAGTTAAGTTTGATTGGATTGCAATTGATGGTATTAGTGCATTACTGTTATTTTGGGTAATGACAAGTTATTGAGGTTTGTAACTTGTATGCTGTTGGATTTAAGTGAGTCCCTGTTGTTGGTGATTGTGGTTTTGCACGAGAGTTTAGTTTTTGTTACCCAGTTGATAAGAGTAACAATTCTCATTAGGAGTATTATTGTTCATACCAGTGTAGATAGTATGCCTTTCAGTAGTACGAGGAAGGGTATTAAAGGTTGAGGAATTGTATTCTGTGTGTTTGGAGTTTGTTTTGATTCTGAGGATGCAATGGAATTTATGTTTGGAAGAGTAAAGTGTTTGAGGAAAGCGTTGGCCTTAGTAAGATTCACTTATGATAGTAGTTTTATCTTGCGGCAATTAAATGATTTTTTGTGAAGCACTGTGTTTGTGGAGACATAGATTGCCCTTAAATTGGAGACCAATATATGGGAAGTAAAATCTTAGTCTTGAGAATTTACATGAACACTAGGAACATATCCTTTGATTTAGAGTCAGATTAAGAGGCAGCTCATGATGGATAGACGAGCTATGCCAATCATAGGAGAGAAAGTCTTGAGTTTAGGTTAATAGGTGATTGTTTATCAAGGTGTCACCTAGGAGGAGGAATGATTCATTTTGATTATGGAGTAAGCTAGTCCTAGGTGGAAGGTTTCCCTGAGGAAATAGAGAAAGTAAATTCGGTTGTGTACGGATTAAATTCTTCCAAATTGAATTGCACGAATTCTTGAAGTTTTAGATTTAAAGAGTATGTCGGTATGACTTGACCTACTTGTGGAAGGATTCCAGTACAAATTGATGACTTGAGCAGTAAGGAAAGTAGTGATTTCACTTAACCAAGGATTCAATATCCTAGAAGGTTAGTCTAGAACTTGTTAAGATTAGGCAATAACCTTTGTAAGCGTTATATTCTTCTTTTATATCGTGTGATCGTTATAGATAAGATTAGTGTGGACTATGAGAGGAAGGCGTTACCTCATGAAAAACGTTATCCACCGTTTCACTCGACTACATGATTAGACCGGATAGCTTCAAAGCGAGGATGGCAAGGAATGGAGTTGAGTCCAGCAAAACAGTAGAGGAGCATGCCACAACAACCAACACTGAGCTGTAACATCATGATCATCTATGCCATACACTCACAGAGGAAGTTCACTAATTGAAGGTTAGGAACCCGAGAGCGACAATGAAGAAGTTGTACAACTTCCCAACCCAGGTTACTACGGAAATAAGGCGTACGATTCCGAGGACAATGCGTTCTACTACTTACTGCAACCAGACATATAGATGGATATTGATGCAGAACCACTAGATTTCACCAGTGATGAGGCATCCAATGATGGACAATAGGTTGTTAAGCATCATCTTCTCTTGAGCGTGTTTTATTTTTGTACTTGTGTCGATTTCGAGGACGAAATCTTTTTTTTAGGAAGGGAGGATGTAACAGCCCGCTAGAAATTCAATGGTAGAATTTCTATAGACTTGATGAATCTTGTGAAAACTCTATAAGTTTTCACGAATCGGCTAATTGCAAAGGTTTTAGTCTGTCAACATAATCAGTGTTATCACTCACTGTGGTGCTAGAAATGCGACTTTAATTATTTGAGGTAGTTAGAAGTGTCATAATATATTATAGTCTATGCCACTAGACTCAATTGAATATTCAGGATTTTATGGCACAATAACTCATTTTCATAATTTCGGACGAAACGACTGTTCGAAACTATGAATTTATTTATAAGGGCACTTCGGGGTTGAGTTTTGGTAAACGATTTTCACTGCAGGTTAATATGAATATTTAGGATTTTTCAGTACTAATTTTATTGCGTATTTTTTTGGAGTGAATAGTAACCTCGATAAGCGTACTAAGTGCAGTGTTTTCAAAATCAAAGTGTGAAATGTCCAAATTAGGTTAGAGAAGTTTTATTTGGATACTTGGCAAGATCAAGCCCAACCTAGTGAATAGTATTAGACACTTGGCATAAAGAGAAACCATAAGATAGATTTGTGAAGAAAATCAAGGTGTAAGATCATGCCACCTAAGCACAACCTTTTTTATCTGATCAACCAAATTGAGCCAGATCAAAGAGGGTTTCAACCCTAGTGAAACTCTAAATGGTTGGAATCCAATTATAACCCCAAAAGCTCGGCTGAAACCGAAACGCTAAACGGTTTCCCCAAACCCTAAATTGGCCTTCAAACCCTTTTTGATCCAATTTCTAACCTTGTGTTTAATCTTTTGATTAAATCACTTCCACATGCTATTAATTTCTCAAATCCTTGTTATGACATCATTATCCAACCTTTTAGATTCGGGTTTGATAGCATCTCAAACCCTAACCAAACCCCCTTTAAACCCCAAATTGAAGCCCACTTGGTTGAGGCCCACCAAGGCCCACGAATTTGGCCACCTTGGCAAAGTTTCTTGAAGAACTTTCCTCCCCCACATGGCAGACCATCCATTGCCCTTGGCTGCACCCAATAGTGCCTTGATGAGATGGAGAGACCCACCCCATCAACCTCCATACCTCACAGCTACTGCAGGCAGTCCTTTCCCCTCACTATTCTCCACTTTATGTCATATAGCCACCACCAATCAAGGGTCATTCAAGACCATATCTTCCCCCTCCAGAAGTATTGAGTCGTGCAAGACACACTTCCTTCCCTTTTATCACTTCTTCACCCCGTTCTTAGAGAGAAATCCAAAAGAGCTCTCTCGGGTAGATTTCTAGGTCTTTTTACGTGGAGATTTTTAACCCGTTGTAAGTATTTTCATATGATTATTCCTTCATAAAAGTTGTTCCTCTTTGAGTATAGTTTCCGTAGATATATTATTTGTATCATTCCATGGTCATTTAATTGGTCAAAAGTATTTTTAACCATGGAAAGGTCATTCTGGGCTTGAAACTGGAGAGTATGTTATGTTTTGGAGTTTTTTACCAAGCTAATGGACATATCTTGGTCTGAAACTTTTATGGAGTGTTTTTAGCACATTTTTATGAGTTTCCATTGATTTTTTGTTGGAGTTTTTGATGATATATTTTCTTAGATCTAGAAACTTGAAAACTGGAAGTGTAAAACCAGTTTTTGTTTGGAGAAAGTTTGAATATTTCGTGGTCTGATCTTACTTTAAAGGCTTTGATATTTTTATATGATGATTCCAAGTCTCTTATTTTCATGTTAGGATGTTATTTTGAAGATATTTAGTATTAGTTTCAAAGATATGATTTTTTCTATGCAAGAGGATTTCGGTTAGGCCTAAGATTTGATGTTTTTGGATTAGATCCATCTTTTATTGATTTTTTAGCCATGTGATTTTAATTTTGATGGTTGGATATTCTTTAGGACACATTTTTAAACCATGTGATGCTTTATTTCGAAGATCTCACCTTCTTAAGCCATTGATCAAGAGATTTATCAAAGCTAATTGAGGAAAAAGTTTATGTTTTTGGACTCAGTGTAAAACCAAAAACTCCAAGTGTTATTTTGTGATTTTGGTGACTTTAGTTTAATGATTTAAAGTATGGTTGATCTTAGGATGATGTTATGAATATGTTAGAAGTAAGATTGATTATTTGGAATTCTTGGAGATGTTTTGATTTAGGGTCAAAGCTTATGATTCAAGTGTTTGGATCTTTTTACAAAAAGATTGGTGTTGATTATTACCTTTTTCTGAATGGATGTTTTAAGTATGGTTTTAAACTTAGGATAGGAAGATCCTTGTTGCAAAATTTTAGTTTAAGTATAAGTTTTGAAGTTGGAAGGAATTGCAACAAAAATCAAGAGAAATGGCCTATGGATGTTTCGGCCATAGTGTGTTTTCCTTAGGTGTGATTTGTTTTAAATTTTTCTGAGTTAAGATTTGAGTTTAGGACAAAATTTATATGAGGAATGTAAATTTTGGAGTTAGGATGTGAAATCCTTAAGTTAGGGATAAAATGGTCATTTTCCACATGTAGAGGGTAAAATGACAATTTTACCCTCTACATGTTGTCTCTTTTACACATTTCTAATTGTTAGTAATTAAATTTCTAACTCTTAGAAATCGGCAGGGACACGCGGTTCAAGGGGACCCGTGTAGCACCCATATGGTCACGTTATTAATTAAGTCTATTGAATAAGATTCCAAGTTTATGTCAAGAACTTAAGAATAAGTAATATGTTACAGTCAAGGATAATACGCGCTGCCTGGTACTATGGTCAAGGCTATGCGCTACCAAGTACTATGGTGAAGGAGTATAATCTGTCGTACTACAGAAGGATGATACGTGCCGCCTGGTACTATGGTCAAGGCTATGCACGACCAAGTACTATGGTGAAGCAGTATAATCTACCGTACTACAGAAGGATGATACGCATTGCCTGGTACTGCGGTCAAGGCTATACGCTGTCGAGTACTACGGTGAAGGAGTATAATCTGCTGTCATGTTATGTTCAAGTTCACGTTCATGTTATGTTATGTCCATGTTCATGTTAAGTTTCAAGTTCACGTTCATATCATGTTTATGTTATGTTCAAGCTCACGTTCATGTTATGTTATGTTCATGTTCACGTTAAGTTTCAAGTTCATGGTCATATCATGTTATGTTCACATTTATGTTATGTTCAATCTCATGTTCATGTAGGGGTGGTAATATGTTACATGACCCGTTAACCCAACACAAACATGACACAATAATAGAGGATTAGGGTTTAGTCTTAACGTGTTCGAATCAAAACGGGTCGACCCGTTAAGACACGATTGCTTAACGGGTTGATAATGAGTCAACCCGTTTTGATCCGTTATAACCCGTTATGACACTTTAAGAAAGTTAAAGTTACAATTATATCCTTCTATCCAAAAGTAAAATTGTTAGAATTTTAATTTTGATATTTTAATTGTTTAGATTGTAATTTTAGACTTGTAGTTAGTTTTATTATTTTTATAAATATTGTGATTTTAACATTTATAGAAAATTATGTTAAATTTAATCAAGTCAAACAAGTTAATTTTATGCTTATTCAACCCATTTACATAAACAATTTGAAACAGGTTGTATTGTGTCGTATCAATCTATTTAGTAATATTGACTAATGGGTCAAAATGGATTGATACGATATGACACGACACGTTATGTTAATGGGTCGTGTTAGGGTTTGAGATTTTGACACAATAAGCTTAACAGGTCGGGTTAGGGTTTACCTATATGGTATAATATATATACTTTGACACGACATGAATACGACCCGTTAACACGATTTGACACCCCTATGTTCATGTTATGTTCATGTTCACGTTATGTTTCAAGTTCACGTTCATGTCATGTTATGTTCACGTACATGTTATGTTCGAGTTCACGTCCATGTTATGTTATGTTCACGTTCACATTATATCTCAAGTTCACATTTATGTCATGTTATGCTCAGGTTTATGTTAAGTTCAATTTCATGTTTATGTTATGTATGTTCACGTTCATGATATGTTTCAAGTCCATGTTATGTTTCAAGTTTACATTCTTGTTATGTTGCTAGTCCATGTTATATTTTAAGTTTAAGTTCATGTCATGTCAAGTCAAGTTCAGTTCATGTTTCAGTTCAGGTTATGTCAGTTATGTCATGCTATATATCAAGTTATGTTATGCTTACTTACGACTTTAATTATGCATTCATGATTTTACTGCCATGCATGCATCATTAACTTGTGTGAGAGTTTCCTGTTAACTTACTAAGATTTGTAATCAAATCTCACCGTGGTAATCCCAACTACCATTCCCCCCGAATGGTAGGTGATGTGTCAGGATCAGAGCAGGGACCAGACACTGGTAGACTGGAGGAGGTTGACTAAACGCCGCAGACACAACGTGAAGCTTACAATTTCCATAGTTTGTTTTTGGACAGTATTTTGGCCTCGTTAGTCGAGTTACACGAGTTACTCGACGAACTTCCTCAATAGTGTATTTTGGTAATGTAAATATAGAGTCTGGTCTCCCATGTTTTTGAGATTACAGTCTTTTGAGACTCGTACTGAAATCGTGGATGTTTATTTTTGTTAAGTATGCTTGGATTACGATTTAATTATTTGGGATATTATAAGTTTGGTGCATAGTATTGCTAAAAAAAAAATTATCCGCTGCGAATATTACATAATACTAGATGCATGTTAGGAATATTGCATCTTATATGTCATGAACGGGGGCGGGTAACCTTGTGTTGCATGTCTCGACGCTTCGGATGTCCTTCTGATCCCAAACGGAATTTGGGGGCGCGCTATGGTATCTAGTGTTCATACACTTCTTCTCTCTTTCTCTCTCTAACGTCTCTCTCTCTCTCTCTCTCTCTCTCTCTCTCTAATTCTTGTTCTCATTCTGGAGGTAGACTCCCTTGAAGCAGTTACAATCAAGAAAGTGTGTAATACGTCCAGGTCCATCACAGTTGGTATCACGCGTCAGTCACCATGGCTGAAGGGACAAGATCGTACGCTCAAGTTGTAGATGTAGTCAACCAAGTTCACCTTCATCAAGAAAGACAGTATAAGTAGATAGAAGATACAATCTCCTTTCTTTATCAACAACAAGAAGCAGGAAGAATTGAAAGGGAAGTTCAAGAAAAATAATTTTCTGATCTTTTCCAACAATTATCCAAGATTTCGAGTAATAATTCTGAGGGCAATGAGCTTTTTGTACATAATGAATGGTAATCTGTTTTGACTAGTTGTGTGAGAATTGGAACAAACACATTCTAGTGATTCGCCAAGGTACAAAGTTGTTGTCATCGATGGTCAAAATTTTCTGAAGATAGGATTGCGAGGACTGGGCGAGATAACTGCTGGAACAAAAAATATCATTTTATTTGTTATTGCAAACGTCATGACTCAAGATGTCCTAAAAGCCTCATTTTGTTGGAATATAGCCTCACGGATTGAACTAATGGAGTTAAAATCTAAAGTTACACATGTTAAACTAGAAGAGGAGAAGAAGAGTTAGTTATTTCTGACTTTGCCTTGTATAAATATGGTTCAAGTACTCTATAATTAATTCATTCAATTCATTCATGAAAGTATTTCCAATTCATCTCCTCTGTTTTCGTCTCCACAATCTTTTCTCACAAACCAAAATCTCAGTTCATATGAAATTTGACATGGTATCAGATTGAAAATCATTTTGCTCCCATGATGTCACAAAGATTTTGCTCTAAAATCTTTGTAATTTTTCTTATCCATACTTTCTTGCATTTCTTGGAGAAATTCCAGAAATGACTTCTGACGATGAAGATTCTATCAGTTCTCATACTTCTCCTAGCACGATCAATCCTTCGGATGATTCGTCAAGTCCATACTTCTTGCATCCAAGCAAAAATCTCAGTGCATTACTTGTTTCACAAATCTTTACTCATGACAACTACATCGAATGGAGTCAATAAATCACCATTGTTCTAACAGTCAAGAACAAAGCAGCGTTCATTGATGGTACGAATCGTACGATTCCTGTTAATAAACGTGTTCTTCACACTGCTTGGCTGCGTGCCAATAATTTGGTTCTCTCATGGTTAATGAATTCTATTTCCAAGGAAATAAGGAACTGTCTTCTTTATGTTGCATCTACTGCTAATCTTTGGAAAGAGTTGAAAAAAAGATACTTAAGAAGCAATGGTTCAAGAGTTTTTCATCTTGAAAATCTCTAAGTTCTATTACTCAGGGTTCTTTATCCATCACTGAGTATTTTAGTTCTTTCAAGATTTTATGGGATGAGTATGTTAATTACAAACTATTCCCAACTTGTAGTTGTTGAAAGATGGCAACATGTACCTGCATTTTCTGCTAGTTAAACAGTAGTTTGTATATGTGTTAAAATTCTTGTTTGGCTTAAATGACTCATACAGTTCAATTCAAAGCCAATTGCTTATGGTTTCACCATTGCCAATTATGGCAAAAGTATTCTCTTTACTACTTTAAGAGGAAATCCAGAGACAACTCAATAATTCTATCAGCAATGAAACTCATGCTTTGCTTGCCAAACAAAATAATAAGCCATCTGTTCCATCTATTCCATCGAAATTTTCCAAAGAAAAATAAAAGAGATCTTCTCTATATTGCACTCATTGTGGGTACAATGGACATACAGTAGAGCAATGTTTCCAACCTCATGGTTATCCTTCTGGTTGGATTAGACCAAAAGGGTAATAGAATCCACCCATTGCTCATGCTGCTATGTCAACCTCTGAGGTCTACATTCTAAACAGTAACGAGGATCAAAAGTTTTCTTTAACTTTTGAGGAATTCAATAAATTGCTAGTACTTGCAAATTCTAACTCATCTCCAATATCTACCCAAACACCTACACCAGCTATAAACATTGTTACTTCTCAATTTTTTGGTAAACCTTCAAACCTTTGCTATTCTGTTTCTTCATCTTTACGGTATGTATCCTCATGGATTCTGGATACAGGTGCAGTAGATCATATGATTTGTTCACCACTATTATATTCATCTACACCTAAATCGATCAATACTTCTATAAATTTGCCAAATGGAAACTCTATTCCATCTTCACATATTGGCAATATTTGTCTCTCAAACACATTATATTTGCATGATGTGTTATGTGTTCCCAGTTTCTCATTCAACTTACTATCTGTTTCTAAATTAACAAAGTAGTCTAATATTTGTGTCTCTTTCTTTGACTCCCACTACCTTTTACAGGACCAATCAACAAAGAAGATGATTGTGATTGCCTTTGAGAAATATGGACTGTACCACTTATCTCGAGCTACTTCAAAAGCTGCTACCTACAATCAACCCAAGTTTAATTCTTCATCTTTTGTCTCAGCTATTACTTAAAATCAATTAGATCCTTGGCATTATGGATTAGGCCATGTTTCTAACTCGAGATTACCTTTTCTTGGACAACTAGAGTCATCTATATCTTTCAATTCTACCAATGTCTGTGATGTATGTCATTTAGCAAACCAAAGAAAGCTTTCATTTCCTGTATCTCAAACCAGCTCAAATAAAATGTTTGACTTGATCTATTGTGATATATGGGGTCCCTTCAATGTTGTTTCCTACTCTGGTTTCAAATACTTGCTTACTATAGTTGATGACTATATACGTTGTACTTGAGTATACATGCTCAAGATGAAATCTGAAGTTCCTTCTATCCTAAAATATTTCTACAAAATGGTAAAAACACAGTTTAGTGCTCCTATCAAAACAGTAAGGTCAGACAATGAACCTGAATTCCTTTTGACTCAATTCTATAATGACAATGGCATTATACATCAAAGAAGTCGTGTGAAAGCTCCACAACAAAATGGAGTTGTGGAAAGGAAACATCAACATTTATTAAACACTGTGAGGGCCTTAATGTTTCAAGCAATCAGGCCTTTAACCTTTTGGAGTGACTGTTTGTTAACTTTAGCACACATTATAAATAGAATTCCTACTCCTCTTCTAAAAAACAAAAGACCATTCGAAATGCTATTTGATAAACCACCCAATCTTTCTCACCTCAAAGTGTCTGGCTATCTTTGCTTTGCATCAAGACTTACAAATCATAGACATAAATTTGACCCGAAAGCTACAAAATGTCAATTCTTAGGTTATCCTTCTGATATAGAAGGCTACAAATTAATGGATCTTAACACAAATAAGGTATTCATCTTAAGAAATGTAGTCTTTTCTGAAAATGTCTTTCCTTTCAAGGCTTTTTCATCTAATCCTAAAACACATGCCTTCTTATTTCCTCCAACAAATTCTATTTCAGATTTCTACTTTCATTCTTTTGATATTCATTATGATCAAAACCTAAATTCAGATCAGAATTTTACATCAAATCAAAACCTTACCTTAGATTAGAATCTTACAAATCATCAACTACCTTTGGACAATGAATCTGTTCCTCAGATAGCCTCACCACATCTTAGAAAATCTTCAAGAATTAAACAAAAGCCAAATTACTTGCAGGATTATTATTGTGGTACTGCTTCACAGGTTCTAAATGCAACTCACTCATCTGCTATTGCTAATTGCTCTCATAATAAAGGTCTTCTATATCCCATATCTAATTTTCTTTTTTCAAATCGCTTGTCCACTTCTCATAAAGCTTTTCTAGTATCCATTTCAGCTTCCAAAGAACCTAAAAGTTATAAATTAGTTGCTAAAATTCCTGAATGGCAAGCTGCAATGCAAAATGAAATAAATGCCTTAGAGTTAAATAAGACTTGGGAACTTATTATTCTTCTTAAAAATATACAGACCATAGGTTGTAAGTGGGTATTTCGAATCAAGTATAAGGTAGATGGAACTATAGAAAGACACAAAGTTAGATTGGTAGCTAAAGGCTACACTCAACAAGAAGGATTAGACTTCTTTGACACTTTCTCTCCAGTAGCAAAGATTACTTCCATCCAGCTACTGCTTGCTATAGTTGCTATTAAAAATTGGCATATTCACTACTTTGATGTTAATAATTCATTTTTACATGTTGAATTGCATGAAGAAGTTTATATGGAGTTGCCCCCTGGTTTGGTTGTCAAAGGAGAAAATAAAGTTTGTAAACTTTTAAATAGTCTCTATGGTTTGAAACAAGCATCTAGGCAATGGTTTGCTAAACTGTCCACAACATTGCTTGATTATGGTTTTACTCAAGGTAGCTCAGATTTTTCTTTGTTTATCAAGAAATTTGAATCATCCTTCATAGCTTTACTAGTCTATGTAGATGATATTCTTTTAGCAAGTGACAGCTTGCTTGAAATACAACTGGTCAAAACTTTTCTACATGATAAGTTTACAATTAAAGATTTGGGAGAACTCAAATATTTTCTTGGATTGGAGGTAGCAAGATCTAAAACTGGCATATCAATTTGTCAAAGGAAGTATGCTCTAGACATACCTGAACAAGCTGGACTTCTTGGTGCAAAACCTACAACTTTTCCAATGGAATCGAGTTTAAAGCTCACTTCTTCAGATTCTGATTTATATGAAGATCCTTCAGCCTACAGAAGATTAGTTGGGAAGTTGTTATACTTAACAATAACTCACCTGACCTTGCCTATTCAGTCCAAGTTCTCAGTCAATTTTTAGCCAAACCAGCTGTTAGTCATTACCAAGCAGCCATTTGAGTTCTCAGGTATCTGAAGGCAACCCCTGGACAAGGATTATTCTTCCCAGTTTCATCAAAATTGCAGCTTAAGGCTTTCTCAGACAATGATTGGGCAGGGTGTATTGACACTCGAAGGAGTGTAACAGGTTTTGCCATCTTCTTGGGTGATTCATTAATTTCATGGAAGAGTAAAAAGCAAGCTACAATAAGTAGATCTTCTGCAAAAGCAGAATATAGGGCCCTTGCTTCAACAGCTTGTGAGATTCAATGTCTCCTTTATGCACTGCAGGACCTAAGTATTAACCACCACCAGCCAACTTTGGTTTATACAGATAGTAAATCAGCATTATCCATTGCAACTAATCCAGTCCAACATGATAGAACAGAGCACATACAAATACATTGTCATCTTATCAGAGAGAAGCTGCAACAAAATATCACCGGGCTTTTCTATGTCCATTCAAGATTACAACTGGCATATATTTTAACAAAACTTGGTTCGGTAGAGGACACAAGTCTATATATGTATTTCCTTCTTCTTTAAAGAAGAATAGATTGTTTCAATTAGTTCTTTAAAAAAGGTAGAGCAAATGAACAGATCAAAGCGGGGCAGCTGAAGGAAGTGGCTAATTATAATTCTCACTACAACAAAAATCATTTTTTGAGACGAAATTACTTTGGGACGAATTGGAAATCGTCCCAAAAAGTGAGATTTTGGAACGAAATTTGAATTTCATTCCAAAATAACGACGGTTATGCAAGACCATTCGAACGCTATTCTTAGGGACGAAATTTTTTGTCCCAAATAAGTTTACCGTTCAACCGTTAATGATTAACCCTTCGAACGTTTAATTGTTACCGTTTGAACGTAATATTGGCGCAATAGGCAAAATTATTTTGGAGGAAAATTGACAAACCGTTCGAACGGTAAATTATAAACGTTCGAATGATACATATTCACCGTTCAAACATTATTTGAAGCGGTCGAACGGTGACAAGGTTTTAATTTTTTAAGTTTTTTGCCGAATTATATTTAGATTAACTAGTAATTATAAAAAATTGGTTAATTAAATAATATGAATAATCTAAATTAAGAATTAGTTTAGAAAATATAAAACAATACTATTTCATACTTAAATATTGAATTTACAAAACACAAAATATTCTCCATACAAAAAACAGTAAATAAATAAATAAAATATATCATAAAGTAATTAAGACCCCAAGTCTTTGCACACTTCCTTGACTGCAGCTATACGTTCCTCTATTTGTGTCAGTCGAGTACTGATGGTGACCTGAGTCGCAGACATGGCAGCAAACTCTGTACGAAGCTCAGACACAGCAGAATGGATCTCCATACGCACTGCATCGATCACTGCTGATGTCTGCTCGCTGATCGCTGCACGCACTATCTCAGCCATGTCCTCACGAGTAACACTGTGGACTGATGCCTCGGCCCGTGTAGATGTCTCAGCAGCTGTAGCTGAGACTCCATGATCTCCCGGCTGTGCATCTCTGTGAGGATCAACTGGTTCTGGAACATGTGCACGAAAACGCAGTCTCGAGTGTCCTGTGCTGCGTGAGAGGGTGGTGCTGTTTATCGGTCCCATCGGCTCCCGTTTACGCTCGGCAACATCTGGCACAACACCAGCACATAGTAGATATCGGGTGATCAGGACTCCGAATGGTAGTATATCCATCGAAATGTACCGAGATTCTGATCGAATCCTATCAAATATATACCCCACCAAGTCGATAGGAATGCCACGAGCGACCAGTATCATAAATTTCGTCCGATCAATGCCAACTTCTGTCTTGTGCTGCTGAGGGTCAATGTTATTGGCAATTATCAAATTTAATATCTTAAAGAAAGAAGATAAATCTGCCTGTTTGATGCTCTTCGTCCCGTCATACGGTGGAGCATCTGGACCAACAACCAAATCCCTCACCTCGTGATCAGCAAGTATCGACCTCATCAGTATAAACTGATGCCTTCTCCTCAGCTGTCTCTGCCTCAACTGAAGGATCAGACTCTCTAGGCACCACATTTAGATATGCATCTGGCAGCCTAGGAATACCGAGATGCTCAGCAAGTACATCCCGTGAAAATACAACGGGTACTCCTCGAACAGTGATCCTATAGGCCCCATAATCATCTGCGTTGGAACTGCCGAGTTCTCTATAGAACTCAGCAACAATGTCAGTGTAGGAGACTGGCTCCCATGCTTCCTCCCGTTCATCCAAGATAGGTCCCCAACCACGATCACTGAATATTGAGGGCAATGAATGACCCTCCCAGAGAAGACTCTGGAAATCAGAAATCTTCACTGGTCGCTCTAGTGAAACTGTCCTCTCCCGAACTGGACCACTACTACTCTCACCAAGATTGCGTCGCTTACGTGCCGGTCTAGAAGTAGACATTATAATCAACCTGAAATTTATAATTACAAACTAGATATATAACATTAACAAGAAAAATACAATAAAGAACTATTTATAGTAGTTTGAAACAAACAGCAATTTAATAATATTTGATATTATGAACAACATTATCAAAAATAAATATATCTCTCAATATCAATATTAATTATATAAATATTAATATAAATATAATATTAAAAAACCGTTCGAACGATATAACGTAACGGTCGAACGGTTACAGACAGACCGTTCGACCGTTACGTTATACCGTTCGAACGGTACTCATAGCGTTCGAACGATATTCGTGTCGATCGGGATTCCAGGCCGAGTCGACTCGGCCATTGAAATCCATGGAATCCTTCAATTCCCTGGATTTTACACCAAAATAAATGTAATAGAAACCTAAATAAACGTTCCTAACATGGATTTATGCAAATCTACCGATTATTTTGATGTATAAATCGGTTTACCCTAACTTAAACAATTAATCTATCAAAAACCTAAATCTAAACGGTAAAATGCTTTAAAAATGAAAAATACCGGTAGTTAGAGGTAGAGGCTTTGAGTGGGCACTGTTGACGGCGGCGAAGATGGCATTCAACGGCAGAGATTGACGGTTTGGAGGCTTAGAACGGAGGAAATGGAGACGTAAACTTCCGTGAAAGTGACGTCGGGGGCCTTATATATGCAGTACCGTTCGAACGGTAAGTTAATACCGTTCGAACGTATTAACTGAATTTTAATACCCATCCCTAATTAATCCAAATTTCATGATAATAAATATTATTTAAATGCAATATTCGGTATTAATTATATTAAATATAATAATTAATTCAATTATAATTATTTTAACTGTTAAATATATTAAATGCACTTATATATTATTAAACACTATATATTATATTTATAATTTTTTATATATATAGTATATATTATATTATATTTAATTAAAATATATTATACTATTGAATATTATATAGTATATAGTATAAGTTATATTATATAGTATAATTAATATAATATAGACTACTATATACATGAAACTATGTTCATGTATTTATATAACATATATATTATATGTGATATTAACTAATATCACATATATATACTAGTATAGATGACACTATATATATTAATAGTAGATATCCTATTATTAAATAATATTATAATAATAATATAATATAATAAACATTATATATATGCATGTGATACATATAACCCTATGTTATGATACCATATATATGTTATATATAATAGGTTAATATATGTACTTGACTATAATACTAGATGTAATATGATATTTTATACTATATATGTTACTAAACTATATAATATATGTTTGATTATATATTATATAGTTATATTACTATGTCTCTAAACTATAGTATATTTACAAGTTATTATATTTAAAGGTATAGTGCAAAAAAAATACAATAAGCAACAATATAATTTGACGTTTGAACGGTTTAATATAACCGTTCAAACGTATAAGAAAACGTTCGAACGTATATTTTCACCTTCGAACGTTAAATTCGCAGGGGAAATTTTTCCCGCTAATCGATTTGACGTTCGAACGTTCATTAAATAACCGTTCGAACGTCAATGTTCTACATTTACACGACAGAACCTCACAATCTCGCACTCGTTCCAGTCGACTTCCAGTCGCTCCCACGCTCATTTTCTTCCCACCAACGCCATTATTCTTCAATCCAGCCCTCAAATATTACTAACTTCTATCAATCTCTTATATTTTCGGATTAAGAGATTGTTTTTACCGTTTGGTGAAGAGTATTTAAGTTTTGGGCATTGGGTACGGGTGGATTTTCCGCTTTATCTCTCCAAATCAGGTATTCTCCTTAAATATATTCTCATTTTAGTTTTTATATAAGTGTTTTCGTTTGCTATAATGAGTTCGTCATATAATTTGCTGTCTTTTGATGTAATTTAGACTGTAAATGTTGGGATTTTCGGAGGTTGAAGATGACTGTGATCTGGAATTAATCCGTTCGAACGGTATTCGTGTGTCGTTCGAATGTATGTCCTTAGATCGAACGGTGACTAATTGTATGCTGCATCACATACTAATTGTAATGGAGAGTGGAGTCATCCTGATGCCCGTGAAAATTATGTAAGTATTATAATTTGTTTTAAATAAATATATTTGAATATTTATGATGATATTAACTCTTTATCTTATGTGTAGGATAAAATAGTTGCCCTGCGTGCTGAATCTGCGTCAGATCAAAATTCCTCAAATACTGATGTTAATATTTTTATGCAAGTTCTGGGTGAACGTTTAGGATATTTGAGGGGTTTGGGTCGTTGTGTAAAACCTTCTCACTCTTCCTCTTCTTCCGGGTCTGCCTCTATAGCTCAAGAGAATGTGAATCACAGAATTGAAGAATTGGTTGCAAAACAACAAGAGTTAGAGGCTCAATTAGCGAGACAAGGAGACATGGAGATGCGCCTCAAACAACATGAAGAAGAACAAGCAGAGTTCAGGAGAGATATGCAACTCCAAATGCAACAGCTTATGCAACAGTACAGACCTCCAACCAACTGATGGTTTTTTACGTCTAGCTTATGACATTATCTAATTATGTATGAACAATGCTAGTCTCATGGTTATTTATTTTTTCGCACTTATTATAAAACTTTTGTGAGTAATTAAACAGTTCCTAATTTATGTTTTTCAAATAATATAGATGTCTATTTAGTTTTTTTTATAATTATTGGTTTTAATAAAAATAATATCCGTTCGAACGACCGTGTCACGTTCGAACATTAATGGGCATGCCGTTCAAACAATAATGTACCGTTCAAAAGTTAATGAGCAAACCGTTTGAACGATACCAGATGCTCAAAAAAACGTTCAAACGCAGGTCATTACCATAGCGTTTGAACATTGATCAGCACCGTTCGATCGATTCCTATAACGTTCGAACGTAATTCTATTGATCGTTTGAACGTATCTTGATAACCGTTCAAAAGAAACATTAACGTTCGAACGGTATATGAGAAGCATTCGAACGCCATTCTGGAACGAATTTTAACCGTGACAAAAAAATTTCATCGTTCGAACGGTATCGAACGGTCAATTTCAAAATCGTTCCAAAAGATATATTTTGGGATGAAATTGTGATTTTCGTCCCAATATATCTTCTGGGACATCGATGTTGGGACGACCTTGGGACGAAATTTTTTCGTCCCAAAAAATATTGCAGAACGAAATCTATATATTTTGGGACGAAAATTTTCATCCCAAAAAATGTTTTTTGTTGTAGTGCCTATTGCGCTCAAGTGGGAGAGGTGAGGATCATAGACCTATCTACAAACCTATCTTCGTCTCAGATAATTTTTCCCTCATAGTTTTTGAAATAACGACTATCTCCTACTACTTATTTATTATTATTTTTATTTGATATTTTTTATTTTTTATTTTACTTAATAATTAAGTAAGTGACTATTAATAAATTAAATTATATGTTTTTTTAATGATTAAAAATATTAAAAACATATTTAAAAGAAAATAATAAAAAAACAACCCAAATGAAGTAAATGGATAGTACACCTATCACTACCCTTAAAAGTAAAAGGTAAGGTCCAGGGAGAAAAGAGATACTAAATCTTTCATTGGTATTTTCTTTGATGTTGTTTGATATATGGAAGAGAGATTTTAGTCATTGATAATGATTTTTTTTGTTTTTTCCAGTTGGATCATTGGCTCACTAATTACATCTATACAATCTCCTTATATTCTTAACACTTAAATTCTAAACAAAATTTTTAGAAATCTTAAAAAGCATACAAGTGCTAGTGGGAGACTTGTTTTACGAGTCATTCCATGATTGAGATAGCTCTTAAATCATTGTTGTGGGAATCTTTTTCTTTGCCAGCGATAAACATGAATCATGACATTCTTTTTTTGGCTAGTTTCTTTGGATAAGATATCTAGCTAGTTTAGTCTGGCCAATTACTTGAATTTTTGTTTGTTGTTTTGCTACTTTTGCTGACCTGTGGAATCAAAATTATTTCCATTTTATTCCACCTCATCATGTGTTTCTTTTTCCTTTTTCACATCAAAAAATATTTGTTTTGTATATTTTAAATATATAGTACTCTAAATTATTAATACTATTGCATTGTATTTAAAACTATTAACAAACGTGTCTCGTAATTAAACACACATTTATAGGCGTTTGCATCAATATTGATAAAGTAGATAAGATTTAGTGGTGTTTCTATTACTCGTGTCGTGTATAGATATGTTAGCAAAAACTAAACTCCGATATCAATACATATCTTATCGAAAGAAAAAACTAGCCAAAAAATGAATGTCATCATTCATGTCTATCACTGGCAAAGAAAAAGCTGATTCCAGCAAACAATAATTTAAGAACTAGCCCCACAACAATGATTTAAGAGCTATCTCAATCTTGGAATGACTCGTAAAACAAGTCTCCCACTAGCATTTGTATGGTTTTTAAAATTTCTAAAAATTTTATTTAAAATTCAAAGCCGCTGCGGGACGGTCGGGCTAATAAACATAGAAGAGCAGCCCTCCAATCACTGCTTGCCAGGTAAGAAAATACACTATAAGAAAAATAGGTTCCACCACACAGAAACACTTCTAATCAGAAGCAGCCTACTGATTTCGCGCACCTCGTGTTTTCCTCTGTTCGTCTTCCTTGCTACCCCTATTTTCTACTCCATTCCAACCCAAATGAAGATTTCAACTGGAAAAAAAAAAAAAAAAAAATCCCCGATGGCAACTCGAACGGCCTGTGATGGAATTCAACAAATAATAAAAACCTCAAAATATTGCTTTCGGTAAAGAGTTGTGATTTTTGTAAATCTGTACATAAAGCTCTATTTCTTCCCCTTTTTGATGGTATTCAGAGAAATTTTTTCATTTTTTGGCAAAAAAAATCACTGGTTTTCTATTGGAGAAAATTTGAACTATGTTTTCTTGAATTTGACTGTAAATCAATCGGGTTTACAAAATTTAATTTGTATAAGCCTTCGGCGATGGTTGGAGAGAAGCATCATATGGCGTTCAAACTCCAACAAAAAGCAAGTAAATAAATTTCATATTTAATTTCTAAAAAAACATGAGTAAAGTAAACATAACAATGGAATTGGATTAGATTAACAAAAGAAAAAAAGAAAAAGATGATGGTGGTCTCCTGAAAAATTTCTCAATTTCTCTGTTTCTATTTTGATGGATTGAAGTATTAGAGTTTATGTTGGAGGTATGAAGGTTGGCTGTTTGTACCAAGGAAAAGGATGATGGAAACATGGAAGACATGCTGAGATGGAGAACACAGTGTGCATACAAGGTGTTTGCTAAAATGTAGAAGAGAAAATCACAAGTGTATTGTACGTATTGCTATGGGATCTGAAAATGCCATCGATTATCTTCCCCTTCCAATATCACTAGTGTAGAAGCAAGACTTGGTCGTTCTCTTCCCCTTCCAATATTAGTCCCATCGATTATCTTTTCCTTTTGCAGATGATGTAAATGCAAGTTCACAAAGAAGAAAATGAAGTAGAAACAGAACACAATTAGCCTCTGTGTTGCTAGAAGAGACGAAGGCGTATGTGTTTCAACTGTGCTACCTCCAGTCGTGCGAGAGAGAGAGGTGTCGTGCCAGAGGTGGGTGCGAGCAGCCTTGCGACAGGGCAGAGAGGAGATGCGAAGGCAGAGAGGGGGTGAGAAGGATTTATGCTAATATACAGGAATCAGATGTAGTGCAACACAGGATAGCTTAGATGAAAAGCCTAGGTGTCAGCTGATTAGTGGTGGGCTGCTCTTCTATGTTTATTAGTCCGACCGCTTCCCAGGTTTTTTCTTTAAAATTTAAGTGTTAAGAGTAAAGGAGATTGTATAGATGTAATCAGTGAGCCAATGGTCCAACTGGAAAAAAACGAAAAAATCATTATCAATGACTAAAATCTTTCTTCCATATATCAAACAGCATCAAAGAAAATACCAATGAAAGATCTAGTATCTCTTTTCTCCTTGGACCTTAACTTTTACTTTTAAGGGTAGTGATAGGTGTACTATCCATTTACTACTTATAATGTATTTGTTTTTTTACTATTTTTTTTAAATATTTTTTTAATATTTTTAATCATTAAGAAAAAATTAAAAAAAAAATGTAATTTTATTAATAGTCACTTACTTAATTATTAAGTAAAATAAAAAATTAAAAAATAAATAAAAATAATAATAAATAAGTTGTAGGAGGATAGTCGTTATTCCAAAAACTAAGAGGGGAAAATTATCTGAGACGAAGATAGGTTTGTAGATAGGTCTATGATCCTCAACTCTCCCACTTGAGCGCAATAGGCCGATTATTAGCCACTTCCCTCAGCTGCCCCCGCTTTGATCTCTTCATTTGCTCTACCTTTTTTAAGAACTAATCGAAACAATCTATTCTTCTTTAAAGAAGAAAGAAATACATATATAGACTTGTGTCCTCTATCGAACCAAGTGTTGTCTTTTCCAGCTTCTTGGTACGATGCTGTAGCTATGGGGCCGACATTTCAAAGCTATATAGATTTTTTCAAAGGAAAAAAAATACTTTTCTTTGGCACGTTAAATTATTTAATGTTTGACATTTTATGCTATAAATTATCAATAATGTGACACATTATTATATCCTTTAATTATAAAAACTAGAAATTAAAAAAAAAATGAAATGACATAATTCTAAGAGATGATATCTATAAATTTATGTGTGTGCATGTGTGTCATGTGCGTGTAGCTGGTAGCTGGAAAGTGCCTTTCTTTTCACAGTGTTCTCATTATAAGTGGGTACGTACATTTAGAGATATTGTTTGGCCATATGAATTTTTTCACTACTGTTTGGCTATTTGAATTTTTCATCTCAAATACAAAATTTTTATCTCATCCTTACAACTTTCACAAATCTACATACAAAATATAATAAACAATTCAACTTTTTTTAATTTTTTCAAATTTTAAAATAATAATAATATTAAAATATAATATTTTAATATTTAATTTTAAAATTCAAAATTTTCATCTAATAATTCTCAGTGACCAAGCAGCCGTGAACAAGTAAAGGGATACAGTTTTACGTACTGAAGGACAAAATTGTAGTTACTGAAGAGAAATGAATACAAGATACTTATGTTTGTTAAAAAAAAAAAAAAAGTAAAGGGGCCCACGTGTCTAATTGGAATCAATGTGGAAAGAGGGAAACTATTAATACTAATGCATTGTATTTGAAACTATTAACAAACGTGTCTCGTAATTAAATACACATTTATGGGCCCGTGTCATGTATAGATATGTTAGCAAAAATATTTATTTACCGGCATTTAGTTTTTACGCCGGTGATTACCGGCGTATATGCCTTAAATTTTCCTGTATTTGCATAAATGTCAGTAAAGTACATAGAATTAATTTAGCGGCGTTTCTAGTATTAGCGTTTATAGATATGTCGGCAAAATAAGTCATTTACCTGCGTTTAGTTTTTACGCCAATTGGCATGTATGCTTTACGATCACAATGACTTTAGGAGGGGGAGAGAGCACAACATGGACTCACAGCGAGGGGATAGAGATGGGGAGGGGTGTTTGAAGCATGGATAGTGGAAGAGGGACGGAGGATCTCTGACGATTCCCCAAAAGATGATTCCCCAATCCCATCATCGATCATTGACTAGAAAGTAGTTCTACATTTTGCAAACACCAAAACTGGAACCAATTTAAACAAGTTAAGGTAATGAAATAAAAACTGACTTCTTTTTTTCCTTTAAAACAAAAATATTGTTTACTTCTGTTGATCTACTTATATATGGTGCAGGAAAACTCTATACATTTGAAGATTTATTCAAAAGAAAAGTAGGAATGACCAAAACAACGTTTTTAACATTGAAAACACTACACTACCGCCCCAAATGTAATGTTTCAGTTGACCACACATAAAAGAAGTTATTTTTAACTTAATAATTAAAGAAGTGATTTTCAATATATTGATGTATTATTTTTTTTATTTTATAAAAATATTGAAATTTATTCAAAAAATATAAAAAATAAATTTAACCTGTGAGGCACGCCTTACCTCTAGGCAGCATAATACCGTGACTCTTTTAACTTTGGATAAGCAAGAGATTCCCCAATCCTATATCCTCGATTACAATTAGTTGACTATACATCCATCTAGCAATGACTGTTCTTTTTGTTTTGAAGCCAATACGTACGTACGATGTTCCTTTTCTTTTCTAATAAAGATTTGATTAAAACTAAATAGGATTAATACAAGAATATATTTTTCCCAAAAAAAGACTATTAGGGAAAATATTTTTTCCATTAAAAAAAAATTCCATTCAAATATTTTCAAATAGAAATAACAAATTTGTCTCAAAAAATTTTTTGGGACAGGATTATGGGAACAAACTGGCCGGGGACGAAAAATCTTTTGGGACAAAAATCTTTAAAGGTATTTTTTGTTTATTTTAAAAGCATTTTTTATGTATTTTGAAATAAATAAAAAATAAAAAAATGTAGACTATTAAAAAATAAGTAACACATTAAAAAAAAAAAAAAAAACCTCATTGGTTCAAATGATAGTTACACCTATCATTAATAATTTTCTCCATCACGAGGAAAGCTACTTCTGCGTGCAATATTAGTCATGAGTGGGAGGGTAGAATTGGTAGCTTATCTAATTATAATTTACTGAAGAAAAGTAGCAGATAGCGTATTTGAAGGAATTCTTCTTTGAATAATATTGCTTTACAGACTATAGCTTCAGCCTTTTCTTTTCTACGATACAGTGACCATTCTGGTCCTATATATAGGCAACAACTAAGAAAAAGTGTAGTGGACCACACAAATATTTCTATTATCAATTCTTTTATATGTAGCCGCCATGTAACTGGCGCGGATCCATCCACGTCAGTTGATTAAAAAAAAAAAAAAACCAGATGAAGGAGTGGTTTGTGGTACAGTTTGCAATATAAGGGACTTGACTCGACTGGAGGGTAAAAGAGGATCTGAAATGTGAAAGAGAAATTGGTGAAAATGGCCGGCAGCAGAGCGGAGACGAAGACGTCAAGCCTTTTCTTCTTTCTCCATTTTGTTTAGAGAAATCATTAGGACCAGTCGGGCTGGTTATACTCAAATAACAGCCCGCCAATCACATCCCGCCACGTAGGACTTCCACCGATTAATTTGTGGACCAGAATCTTATGTGAAAGTGATTTGGGCGTGAAGAAATGAGAAGCTGCCCGAACGTCGAAGCCCTCTGCCCTCCCTCACGTTGAAGCCCTAACGCGATTTCCACCAATATTCATCTCCGATTTCTCCCAGCCCGTGGCTAGCTTGCGATTTCAGCCTGTGATTTCTCCAAACTAATTCCCTGCGTTCAGAAATTAGAAGCTGCCCTCACGTTCAAGCCCTAACGTGTGACGCCCCCAAATTCCGTTTGGGATCGGACGGACATTTGAAGCGTCGAGACATGCAACACAAGGTTACCTGCCCCCGTTCATAACATATAAGATGCAATATTCCTAACATGCATATAACATTATGCAATATTCGCAGCGGATAATTTTTTTCTTTAGCAATACTATGCACCAAACTGAAAATATCCCAAATACTTAAAACATACTTCATATATAAAGATCCATTGAATAACTAAGATCACAGCACTAGTCCAAAATAGTTATGATCCAAAAGTACTGGAGATGTAACTCCATCATACAATACTAACGCGATTTTCACCAATATTCATCTCCGATTTCTCCCAGCCCGTGGCTTGCAATTTCAGCCTGTGATTTCTCCAAACTGATTCTCTGCGTTCAGAAATCAGAAGCTGCCCTCACGTTCAAGCCCTAACGTGTGACGCCCCCAAATTCCGTTTGGGATCGGACGGACATTTGAAGCGTCGAGACATGCAACACAAGGTTACCTGCCCCCGTTCATAACATATAAGATGCAATATTCCTAACATGCATATAACATTATGCAATATTCGCAGCGGATAATTTTTTTCTTTAGTAATACTATGCACCAAACTGAAAATATCACAAATACTTAAAACATACTTCATATATAAAGATCCATTGAATAACTAAGATTACAGCACTAGTCCAAAAGAGTTATGATCCAAAAGTACTGGAGATGTAACTCCATCGTACAAGTAGTAATTTAACTACTATATTAACATTAACGACGCACTGTCGTTCAGTCGACTGTGTCTAGTTGGTCAGCTCCTGATCCTCCTTCAGGTCCTGTAACAAGATCTACCATTCGGGGGGAATGGTAGTTGGGAGTACCACAGTGAGATTTGATTACAAATCTCAGCAAGTTAACAAAAAACTTCCACACAGGCTAATGATGCATGGATGACAGTAAAAGCATAAATGCATAATCAAATTCATAAGTAATTAAAGCATAACTTGGCGTACAACATAACATAATTGACATAACTTAAATTGAAACATGAACTGAACTTGACTTGACATGAACTTGATCTGAAACTTGACTTAACATGAAAAATACATACTCCACAGTTGTTGTGGCCCCATGTATTCTACATGTAAATACATACTCCATAGTTGTTGTGGCCCCATGTATTCTATACAAACTTGACTTAACATGAAAAATACATACTCCACAATTGTTGTGGCCCCATGTATTATACGTATAAATACATACTCCACAGTTGTTGTGACCCCATGTATTCTACACATCACAATGCAGTTAAATACATACTCCACAGTTGTTGTGGCCCCATGTACTCTACGAGGTAAATACATACTCCACAGTTGTTGTGGCCCCATGTATTTTACACATCACAATTACTGTGTCTCACGTAGTGTATGCGTCACAATTGCTGTGACCCCGTATTTCGTGTGCCACAGATGTTGTGGACCCCACGAAACTGAATGTACTCAAGATGAAACGTGACTGAAATACGAAAGGACTGAAGCCCTGACTTAACATAACGTGACTTGAACATAACTTGAAATACATGACCAACTTGAGATAGAAACATTTCGTAACATGGCATAACATATAATAGACAACATATTTAACATGACATACTTGCAACAGTGAATATTACATGACTTGACATACATGTAATAGATGGCATACTTAGCATGACGTACTTGTAATGTACAGTAATACATGACAGAATATATTATGTAACAGATAAAAATTAATGACAGAATAAATTCTGTATAATAGACAATTATGTGATAACTTGGCATGGCATGACTTAGCACACATACACAGTAGACTGCTAGTAAGTTAAAAGCTAACTTACATCGATCTCCGCGTTTCTTATAAAACCTTAAGCGCGATCACGAGGAACTGTAATTAGTGATTCTAAAAGTTAGCACTAAATCACTAATAAATTGAAATATGGAAAATACTAACTTAAAGAGTAAAATTTCTATTTTACTCTCTGCATGTAGGAAAATGACCGTTTTACCCATAACTTAAGGATTTTGCATACTAACTCCAAAAGTCACCAAAATTTACATGCCTCATGTAAATTTTATCCTCAATTCAAATATCAATTTAGAAAAATTTAAAACTAATCACAACTATTAAAACTCCATAGGGCCAAAATTCTCATATGCTATTTCTATTATTTTTGTTTCCAACTTGTTTTGATCAACCTTTTGATCTATGACTTATAAATATGTGATCTTCAAACCAAACCATCACATGGTTTAAAAAGATGTCCTAAAACATATATACGCTTCTAATTCAAGATCACATGGTTAAAAATTAACCAAAATATAAATTTAGCCAAGAACATCCACACTTTGGCTTATCTGAATATCTCTTTACATAAAATTTCATATCTTTGAAACTAACATCAAATATCTTCAAAATAATAATATAACATGTATATAAGATGCTTAGGATCCTCAAATAAAATTATCAAAGTCATTAGAATAGGTTTAGACTACCAAAGAGTTAAACTTTCTCAAAACAGAAACTGTTTTTCCTCTTCCAGTTTCTAAGTTTCTAAATCTAAGAAAATCTTTCATCAAAACCTTTAATCATGCAAAAATCCTCAACCAATAGTCATATATACATGTTAAAAATACTCCATAAAAATTTCGGACCAATATCTATCCATTAGCTTGGTCAAAAACTCCAAACTATAACATATTCTCCAGTTTATCTCCCAGAATGACCTTTTTATAGTTTACACAATATTTTACTAACCAAATGATCTTCAAATGGGGCAAATAAGATATCCATGTAAACTAGACTCAAAAAGGAACAACTTATATGAAAGAGACTTTATGATAAAATACTTACAAAAGCTTCAAAATGGGCGTGCAAAAGAACTCCTAAAAGCTGTCCGAGAGAGAGTGTTTGATAATCTTTTAATGGAAAGTGTAAATGAAGATAAGTTCGTGGGTGGTGGCTGGAGATACTTATGGACGAGATAAGGAAGAGGATAAGGCTGGAGTTGAGAGTTGAGTGTAGTTTTCTCCTACCCAAAATATCTATAAAAGATTATCTCAAAATATTCTATCCAATAATATCTACAAAAATCAGCTTAAGATATTTTTATCTAATAATATCTATAAAACTCAGCTCAAGATATTTTCCAAATGTGGAGTAGACTTGGAAGAGTAAGGTGGCTAAAATCTTTCCATGTGTCCAAATAAAACTTTCTAACTATCTCCAATAATAAAAAAAAAACACTCCTGATACCACAGTGAGTAATAACAGTAACTATACGATTAATAGATTCATGAAAACTTATAGGGTTTTCACGAGATTCTTAAAGTCAATAGAAATTTCACCGTTAAATTTCTAGCGAGCTGTTACATAACGTCTACTCCGATTTCTCCAATATTCATCTCCGATTTCTCCCAGCCCGTGGCTCGTGATTTCGGCCTCCGATTTCTCCACGAAGAGATCCCTCAAGTTCGCACGACCGGACTGATTTCTCCCTGTCGTCGCTCGCCATTTCTCCGATTTCTCAACCCTCGCGATTCTTCGATTTTCGGTGATATTATTTACTTAAATGATTTTAACTTTATATTCATAGCAATGATTTTCTATTCTTTTGGTTTCAAACAAAATACATACTGAAGTAATATTCGGGAGCAATAATGGATTTGTTTGATGGTATTCATGGCAATGAAATATATCTCGCCTAAGCCTGTTGGATTTGTTTGATGGTATTCATAGGAAATCTACATTCTACATTCTGAAGAACTGGATTTGTTTGTTGTAATTAAGGGTAAAAGTAACTAGTATATATATAGGTTTTGTTTGATGTCCACTTGCTTGCCAACTGTTTGTGTATACAACTAAAAGAGGTTGGATTTGTCCACTTGCTTGCCCGACAACTCCTTCTGAATTTCAAGAGATTTCAAGTTAGAAATGCTTTCTGGAAGATTTCTAACTTTCTTGCAGTCTCTTAAACTCAGTATGACCAGCCCTTTCAGATGTTTGATA
The DNA here is from genome assembly GCF_018687715.1 of Carya illinoinensis. Taxonomy (NCBI): domain Eukaryota; kingdom Viridiplantae; phylum Streptophyta; class Magnoliopsida; order Fagales; family Juglandaceae; genus Carya; species Carya illinoinensis. The sequence continues at coordinate 3,704,694 of NC_056766.1, forward strand.
GACTCATGTAGTTCAACCAATTTTATGCATTCTTCAAGTGATAGTATTTGTAAGAACTTTAGTATAGTAAAAACTGTTGAGTATCTGTAAAAACTTTAGTATAGTAAGAACTTTAAAATTGTTGAGTATCTGTAAAAAAAACAATTATCGTTAGTCACATACTCAAAAATGGAGGTCTTGGGTTCAAAACCCCCTCTCTCCAAATGTATAAAAAAAATAACATGAAGAAAGAAATAAAAGTATAGTAAAATGCAGTATACCCTGTTCCCTTTCCAGATTTGTGTGAGATTGTTGTCCTGCATTTCAAGAACAACAAGGTTCTCTAGATGAAAATTTTGAGGTAGAAATTTCAGAGGGCAGACATGACAATGCTTCTATTTACAAATGTTCCAAATCTAAGATGAAACCATTCGCTTCAAATACTTTAAGCTCGGGTGAATTTAGAAAATGACCCTTCCCAACAAATGCTTTGGTCCTCAAACGTTCTTCATGTTTAAGCTCATAAAATGGATTTAGGATGAGACCCTGCACTGCTTCCGATCCCTGGCAAGATATAAATTTAGTTCATTTAGTTCTTTTTACTAACTTAGAATGCCTCTTAATTGTTGTCTAATATATGCTGATCTGATTATGTCTTTTTTAGCAAATGAGTTCTGCTTCTCATTCTTGCACAAGTTTGGAGAGACCACTTTGCAATTGTAGTTGCCAAGCGAAGTTACGGATTTCTGGAAAAGCAAATACTTTTGGTAAAATATTTTTCAATTGTCTAAACTATAAGATGAATAAACAATGTGGCTTTTTTGAGTGGATTGATCTTCAAAGTGAGCAAAACAATTGCTATAAGATGACATTGGAGTTAGTTGAACGGAGGTACGAAAGGGTACTTCATGAGCGGCTACGCATCGAAGAATCCAAATTTAAAGCATTGGAGAAGAAGTACAAGAGAGTGTTAAAAGTATTAATCTTGACATGATTTTTTTTAATAATAGTTTGTAGTGTACTTTTTATGAATCCAATAAATTATAATGTATCTCGGCCACTGCTACGACTCATGTAAGCCGTTGTACTTTTTCTGCCATTTTGATCAGTAAATGTACTAAATGTCTCATATGTAATGAGAACATCCTATGAGTTGAATGCATTTGAAATTTCCTTAGTTTATTCTGAGATCAATTGTAGAATGTATTTGGAATGTATTTCGACTTTGTTTTTTTTTTTTTTTTTCGTTGTCCAAAACATGCTATAAAGGGCTATCATTTGGAAGGGAAAACTGAAGAAATTATGAAAAAAGGTAAAATCCACTTTTCACCACGGGTTCTTCAAAGTATGTCAAATAGCTAATTTGACTAGATAAAGTGCCACATTGGTACAAAAACCTTCTACCAAAATCCCATTACAATAAAGTGCCACAAAAATCTTTTACCAAAATCCCAAACCAATAAAGTGCCACAAAAATCTTCCACCAAAATAAAGTGCAACATTGGTACAAAAACCTTCTACCAAAATCCCATTACAATAAAGTGCCACAAAAATCTTCTACCAAAATCCCAAACCAATAAAGTGCCACAAAAATCTTCCACCAAAATAAAGTGCAACACCATTACAAAAAAATCCTGTACAAATATCCTATTATAAAAAACTGCCACTTCTGAAGAAAGGACCATGTAAAGAAAGCGAATCTGCTACATTCCCTGTCACATGCAAAATAAAGACGGATTAAATTAACTGATAAAATAACTTCACATTTAATCACTTACAAATGACATATAAATCACTTACAAGATATTTGGAAAGTTCGATTTTCATTCTAAATGTATCGATATGTTGTCAGTTGTTTGCCCAAAATCCCTACATAAACAACAATAAAACACAAACTTGCTTAATTTCATATCATGATAATAAGTTGATAAAATACAACTAGAAAACTACTATACCTCACTGAAGGACAATTGGTTTTAGCATGTCCCTCATTCTTGCAAATGCTACAACGTCTTTTCTTTGTTGTTTGTGTTTCTTTTAGATTTTTTGATCTTAAAGATTTTGGCCGTCCTTTTGTTGGCACTCGTGGAGGATCTTGGACCGTTTGTGAAAAATTCGATACAACTTGACTTCTTTCCATTTGGATAATATTGGTTGACTCCCCTCTTTGTGAACATCCTACATGATCTTCCATTGCAAGTAACTCTTTATGAACCTTCTCCAATGCAAGACATAGATGATTGTGTACTTCGGCGTCGGTTTCGAACTGAGATGGTTGAGTCGACGTCGGGCTGAGATACTTGCGTTGGCGTCGGGCTGAGACGAATGGCAGAAGGGAGAACAACTAGTACTCGCAAAGGAGAAGGGTGGATGGAAAGAGTTCCGTTTGTTTCAAGCTGCTACGTTCTGATTCTCTGCTACACGGTCTACTTACCTTCTAGTCTTTTTTCCTACGTGGCATAAGATGATTGGTGGGCTGTTTTTGTGTGATTAACAGCCCGACCGGTCTGAAGCATTTCTATTCTTTTTAATCCAAGCCTATTCTTCTTTCGTATTCATCTCTTTATTTGTTTATTTTTCTTTTTAATAAAAAAGTAAACATTTTCACGTTATCTTCGGTACGCGGTTTGTTACGCAAATTGCTTGTACCTAGCAGATCTCGTGTTTTTAACTTTGGACAAGTAAAAAACATTGGACAAGTAAAAGATTTCCCAATCCTAATAAATAAGAGCGGCTATAATGACCGTTGAATATAAGCGAAATATTTACCTTCTACGTTCTTTAATAGTTACAAAGACAATGTATGAGTATTAATAATCTAGAGTATAAAGTGTAAAACTTCTAGAATTTTTTAAAATATACAAAAAAAAATATTTCCATGTGGAAAAAGAGCAAAAAACAAAAAGAGAAAAACGAAAACAGGGAGAAGGAAGACATGATGCAGGCCAGTCTGCAAAAGTTGCAGAACAACAAACGAAAATTAAGCAATTGATTAGACAAAAGATATCTCATCCAAAGAAAAAATTAAAGATTCCTACCTACGACAATAATTGAATTATGCCCCATGTTATTTATGACAAATTAAAGATTCCTACCTACTACAATACTAATTGAAGAGCTATATCAATCGTGGAATGTCGACGGGTAATTAAAAAAGTCTTTTTTATTTTTTATTCTTTTCTTTTTTTCTTCACGCATGCCCATGTTGAGTAGGATTAGTAGTTGTCCTTGTTGGACTAACAACATTAATTAAGGAAGCTAGCTAGGGTGCCTATTCAAAATCAATTATTCAAACAAAAAATGACTGAGTAGTACGTACTCTGTTGTAAAGATAGCAGAGAGTTGCATTCATAACAGAACAACTTTATAGGAAAAGATTTCAGAAAATACATTTGTAGTCTGCTTTTGAGAGGCTTTTCTTGCATGATGCCAACTACCACTATATATGGTGATGAACTAATAAATGTTTTATAAGGGAATTGTGGGGGAAGGGGGATCCGATTGCCAGATATCCTTCGTTAGAGAGGGATGTGTTAGATATTTTAACATGAATATTAATAATTAGATCTTAGATTTTTTATGACCCATAATAATAAAATAATAATAAATAAACACGTATATCTTTTCATCAGTTTGATGAAAAATTAGATGTGACTATGAGAGAATGATCACCCTAACAACTTTACCTCAAAATATCTCCTGATAGCTAGAGGCACAATAATGTTGTAGGTGAGAACCCTTTAACCCCTTAGTGCTATTTATAGATTTCTGACCATCAATAAATCTCAGAGTTTGTGTCTGACTATAATTAAAGATTTAGAGTTTTAATCTTATCTCTTAAGAATTTTTTTATCTCATTATTACTCATCTTTTAACTGATAAGATTTGAGCTATTTCAAATTATGTTAAGATGGGTGTGTGGGACATAGAGTTTAAATAAGACTCTTACATTCTCCCACTTGGCCCATACACCCATAAAATAATATTTTCTGTTCATGGGTTTATTACAGGAAATTAACCATACTGTGCAAATTCATTTCCTGAAACTTTCATAGCTTAAAGTACATTACATGAGTTCCGTAATATCAAGGTCAAATCAACTACCGATGCGAGTCATGGCGGTCCTTTGTTATATAATCAACAAATTCCCTTCCATGTATCACAACACCAGTAACCAATTTTATATGATCTTTAATTGAGATAATTAAGGCTAATACCGTGATGCCTTGGGTTCCATTTCATGTCTGTTGCAAATATTATCTTGTCATCATTCTTCCAAACTATTTAATGTACAAATAAGTGAAAAGACAAGAAAACAGAAACAACCATAATAGATATCTTTCAATGTCCAGTAATAAAATACTCAGCATATCAATGATCTATATAACATGTTCACATTATGGGTATAAGCATTGAACCCATCTTTTCAACATGTTTTTAAATTATAATCATTTACACACTATTGATATGGACATATTTGTTTCTGTACTTTCTCCTTAACACTTGGGTATTTAAAATTTCATTAAATACTCATCATTCAGAGAAAATACTCTGAGGAATTCTTGCCATACATTCTTAGTAGCTTGGCTATAAGTCGACAATTCCAAGTCCTAAGATAAATTTCCTCAGTCAGATACTATAAACTGTGGCCTCAAAACATACCACAAACTCTGTCCCCATTGCATATGAAGCAGTAAAAGATTTGCATCATATTTTTCCATAAATAACTCTACTTGATAGCAAAATACATAACCATAACTATATTTTCTATCATTAGAGTAATCACATAAAATAGGGTCTGAATATTCAGTTACCTTAAGAATATCAGTTCTTCTTAAGACAATAATATAATCTTTAATTTCTTACAAATAACATTGTACTCTTTCCACAGCTTTTGGGTCAAGTATCCTTGGGTTACTTTATCTACAACCAAGGATGTTAACGATAAACCGATGTTCAGTTGTACACAAATTTGTGCAACCACCAAGTTCCTTATAACCATCTTATACAAATTTCTTTAACAACCTAATCAATTCGAGAACACTATAAATATTGAACATGTAACATTTATTTTTAAAGTATCCATTTACCCGTAATTTTTCATTCAAAATCTTTTTAAACTTTATGCAACTATACTGAGGCAATCTTAACAGTCATGATCTTGGTATTAAATTCAATCTCAATTATGAATAATGTCTCATTTATAAATTTCATTTAGAGATGTAACTTTAATGTCATACTACTAACGATGATTCATACTTGCCAAAAAGTCATATACATGCATGACCAAAATACAAATATACTCTCACTGACTTACGGGTATATACATTAATAATAAATATTTTTCTTAATCTCAAAACAGTATTGGTATTATTAAATTTCATATACCAATTTTTTTTAAAACTGTTACCTCTTCTAGGTAATCCTTTTATTCATTTCTTGTAGACTTCAAACTTTTACTCTACAATTATTTTTTACATTCATTTGATGTAACTCTAGACTATAATGAGTTACTAATGTTATAGTGATCCTCGATGAGTTCTTTCAGATTTAACAAAAAAAAAAAAAAAAAACTCTAATCAATACTCATTTCTGAATGAAATCCTTAATTACAAGTTTAACTTTATATCGTTCAACATTGCCCTTGAAGTCAAGATTTTGTCTCCAAAACCCATTTCCATTCGACTTTTCATACATTTCAGACAATTTAAACGAAATTGCAGACTTTACATTGATCCATGGATTTCAATCACTCTTTTATGCATCAATCTTTTATAGAATCACTTATTTCTATAATTTGTGAAAACATACGTAAACTTTTATTTATTTCTATATCACATTCAAATTTTAAAGATACACCACATAACTTAACCAAATAACAAATCAAGAAGATTGCATGAGGTTACCTGTTATGATGTCTCTATGGCTAATTCTTTAGTGGTGTTTCTCTGATGATGATCATTTGCTTGTTGTTCCATATTATCATTAAGATAATATTAAAAGGAAACTACAAAAATTTTCAAAAGTACGAGAATGCACTTCACAATAATCACATTTCTAGTTTCCATATCCCCACTGATTTTGCCAACCATAAGAAATTTGATATTTCAATTTTCTCAAAATTCAAACCATAAGTAGAAACAATACAGCCTAGATCATTTGAATTTCCTTAAGTAATCAGTAATAATAATGTACCCAATAACGATTCAACAATCTTTCATTTGGGTTATATATTATTACTTTAATTTGACAACCCATACATGAATATGCCTTAAAATAATTCATACATTAAAAAAAAAAAAAATCATTAAGGCTAAAAACACAATATAAATTCTAAAGTATTATGATATAAGTTCTAAACCATTATAGTCCAACTCTTAATATTTTTCATGACACTATTTCAATCCAATTCAATGAATTTCACATTTCTATCTAACTGCAATTCCTCCCCATGAGAAGTACTACAAGAATTACTAATGGCTTGAGACTTCTCATGTAGTAGATAGATACATTCATATCATGAAAATCATCTATAAAAATAATGAAATACTTATATCAAATATTATAGGGAAAAAGATTTACATGCGTCTATATGCATTATCTTAAGAAAATCTCCATTTCTTTGTGGCATCTTTTATTGATATGTTTGATTTATTTTCCTTTTATACAAATCAACACACGTCCTGAGATTAGAAAACCTAAATGCGGAAAATGTTTTATTTACTAATCTTTTTAACTTTTCTTGAAGATATTGTCCAAACTTTTATGCCACAAATTATTTTTCAAATTCTATGCCATAAATTGTAAAAGTTTTCATAAATCATTTTTTTTTTCCTTTGGCTCCTGTACATATCTCATGAGTGAAAAAAAAAAAAACTTTTAACAAAAATATTATTATGAAGGTATGGCCAATAAAATTTTATTGGAAGGAAAAAAAAAAAGAACCACATAAAAATAAGTATCAACATTTATAGAGTGAAACTTATACAGACAAAATAAAACTTTTGTAATCGAGTTAAACCTAAAAGTATGTATAAACATGTATAAGATATGATTCAAAACAAACTTACTTGGTTTACCCTTTCCTTCAAATCATGTCTTATGCTTAGGGCACATAAACCTTCATGTGTCACTATTTCTTTCAAACTTCAATTGATACAATTCTTATATTTTCATTACAATCATTTCATTCATTTCCCAAAAGATACAAATTAGCAAAATGAATTTATATCTAACTAACAACCATGCTACTAATTTGTTCATATCTCATTATTTTAATGAAATAATAATGCCTTTAAAGTAAACAATTATGTACAAACAATTCATACAGTTTAATATGTAAGTAGTTAAATTTTGTACTTTTCTGATCTTTATCACTATTCTCAATGATAATTGATGTTTAAACATAAAAAAAAAAAAAAAAATCTTAGTGTAAATTTGATATGCTCATGTTTCTCTATATTAGAGTCAATTCTATACATGAAACTTCTAATGATATTCATATACTTATTGCAAAAAAAAGCATTTTAATCACTTTAATGATTTGAGTTTGACACTCATAAACAATAACAGAATTTAAACCATTATAGATGAACTAATAGTGTCATCGAAATCCCTCATTTTAGAAGTGGATCCCAACGCACAAAATGTTTCCTCCAATTTTAATTTCAGAATTTAAACCATGCATTATCAAGAATTTAAACTATTATGAATGAACTACTAGTATCATTGAGGTCCTTCCTTTGGGAATGAGCCCCAACACACAAAACGTTCCCTCCAATATTAAATTCTATGGATGAACTAGCTGTATCATTATAATTCTCCTTTGGGAGTAAACTCTAACATACAAAGTGTTCCCTTCAATATTAAATTATGTGGATAAACTAGCTGTATCATTATAATTCTCCTTTGGGAGTAAACTCTGACATACAAAATGTTTCCTCCAACCTTTCTTTAATGGATGAACAAGTAGTATCATCAAGGCCCTCCTTTGGGAGTGAATCTTGACACACAAAATTATTCATTCCATCATATCTACCTTATTATGAAATTTAATGATTTTTTACCAAAATTTAAGAAAGTCTTGTACCTTTAGGCAACCAATCTTTTCTTTAATTTTAATATGAATCATTTGATCCATATTGAATAATATATATATCTTTCTTCTATATATAAAAAGTGTGTATGAAACGGAAAATCTTGTTTTAACGGTTTTTCTTGTTTTTCCGTTAAAGTTAACACCTTTTGTTTTAACGGTTTGACACATAAAATGAAGACATAAATATTGAGAGGGATAGCATTCAATGTTGTTATATGATTTATTAATCTCAATAATTATAATATTTAATAGTTTATATAATAATAAGTAATTAAAGATTAGTTATTATATTTTTCTCTTTCTCCTTAACATATACACGTGTATTAGGTGCATAAGACGTGAATCCCTAAGTATAATATACATATATTATACGTTTCATTAACTCAGATTATTGAGTATTCCAAATTTAAAAATCTCATATAATATATAATACAAGTGCGTTTAATCAAAGTGTTTTTTTTCCCATGGTAGTAGGACGTAGCTTCCGCTAAGTCATATTCCATACGTGGGCTTGCTATGATAAGCACGTGACAAAGGCCGTGATCCTTGAGCTAATCAAGAAAGAGTAAATTCGGCCAACAATTTCAAAATATATTTTATGATTTATATATATGCTATATATAGAAAATTTTATACCACAAATTTTATAAAAAGATTATGTTTTAACTTTATGTTGTCCATGATCGACTCAACCAACAGAAAAATAAGAATTTCAATATTGTCTCTATTGATTGTCTACAGGATGACATAAATTGATGAATTATAATACAAACATCAAACGATACATATTTTGAACTACCGTTTGTGTTAGACTTTTATTAAATTTTTCGTATACATCTTTACTAAAATTATAGATGTTATAAACATGTATTGGATTATATGATATTTTGAACTAATTTTTTTATTTTCTCCAATATGCCTTAAATTATTAAGTGACATCAATAATTTTTATAAAATATATATTATTTTTTACAAATAATTATTTCATAAAATTAGACAAACGTGCTTTGCACGTTACTCCCACCTAGTATATATATATATGGCATGATAATAAGAACCAAAATAAACAATTCATACATGTATTTAATAATAATAATATGTACATAAGATTTAATGCTCGTAAATAATAGCATGCATATGACATTTAATACATGTATTTGACAATAATAGCATGCATATATGTAGATAACAATAATAACATGTATATAAATTTAATAATTTCCATACATGTAAATAACAATAATAACATGTATACAAAATTTAATAAACTTTTCATACATGTACATAATAACATGTATTTAGGAATTAATAAAATTTTCATATATGTACATAATAACATGTTTTTAATAAAATTTTCATACATGTAAATAACAATAATAATATGTATATAATAATAATTTAAATAAGAATCATAAATTTAAACAATTCGAACATGTATTTAATAGTGAGTACATGCACATAAAAGAAAATAAAATTTCAAGTTTTTTTTTTATTTAATATTTTTTTAATAAATAATAATAAAATAATCTTACTGGTTCGGGTCTGAACCGGACTGGTTCAACAAACCTGACCGAGACCCAAGTCAACTGGATGTGTTGACTTGGGCTGAATCTACTGTACAGGCCCATTCATTCCTCTTTTTTGTTCTTTTATTGGGCTGGGCCACATCCGTGGCCCAAAGGCCCGTTGCTTTCTTGGTCTTGGACTGGACTAAGCCCAGTCAGCCCACATAATAACTTTTTTTCAGAAGAATTTGTACATTAAGCAAAATGGGTTGGGCTGGGCCAAAACCCATGGTCGAAGCCCAAACCCTTTACACACTTAATAAAACCCTAAACTACTTCTCCTTCTTCTTCAGATTGTGACAGCGCCGCACAGGTAATTCCTTCTTCCCTCAACAAGCTTGCAGCACTTCATCTCACAGCAACTCACAGTGGTCCTCGCCGGCGAGGAGGAGAACGGCAAGGCATCCCCAGCCTCCACCCGCCGCCGAGGTCCACCTCCTCTCCACTTTTTTTTTTTTTTTTTTTTTTTTTTTTTTTTTTTTTTTTTTTTTTTTTTTATTGTTCTTGCCATTAACTGCCGCGACTAGTGGGCTGGACAACCCCTTGCCACCACTACAGAGATGCCGGCGAGGAGGTTCACTCCTCCTCCCAGTGCCGACCTCACCATACGTAGCCGACGAGAACCATTAATAGGTAGGGGCGGCACCCATTCGGGACTTCACAGTCCCACCATGCCGCCGGCCACCTCCTTTATACCACCGGCTTGTTAAGCCACTGACCACCATACACAGTGCCCTGCCCCACACCCAGTGGCTTTTCAATACTCCAAGAACATGCAGCAGCTTAAATGGTCTTTTTTTATTTTTTGGCAGACACCCAATATCCTTTTCCATTGCAACACAGTATAAAAGGGAAAATAAAATTTGCAATAGAGTATAAATAATTCATAATAGAGCAGAGGAAGTTGAATTCAAAACCCGAGCAATCAATAGGTGAGAAAGTTCCTTTATCCAGCACATAATCTTTACGGCAAAATTGAAATCAATACATTCAAAATCTAAACACGTTTTAACTAATATGTAGGTTATACAAATGCATGTGAGTAATCCGAATGATGTATCGGACGAACTGTATGTACTGGCACATGGCCCCTCGAGACGAGCTACTCGATATGTTGTATGTATTTCTCAAGGAAGTAGATATCACGCAATGGACATGCTATAGGAAAATACAAAATAGTGGTGTCCTTGTTGAAAAGAGTCAAGACGGAGAAAACGTTGATTTATAAGGAGTTATCATCGATATAATTGGAATGAAATATTTGGGAGAGCTTGTGGTATATTTGTTTAAGTGCAATTGGTGAGATTTAAGCAATCCTCGAAACGGAAAACACCATGATGAATATTTTTTTAAATATTAATACATAAAAAAAATGGTATGAAGATAATTTTTTTTTTATTTAGGCTTCTCAAGCATCTCAAGTATTCTACTTAAACGATTCTAAGTTAGGAAATCAATAACAAGTAATACAAAATTTTTCTCTAAGAAATATATATTACATTATCCCCGAGGCAGCGGGACAAGATGAAGATCAAGAAGATAATTGTTCTACTTAAGAAGCATACCAAGGGAGTCATCTTTAACTTATTTGTTGATTTGAGCCAGTATGAGATGATCTCATTACATAGGAAAGATATTGAGACTGAAATAGTTGATACGATAGTTGAGCAAAATGTTGCGTTATCTGATATATCTACAGATGATGGGAGCGAATCTAAAAATGAAACTGATATAGATGATTGACCGGTTTTGTGTTCACATTATGCAGTATCTTGAAATTATGTCACCAAAAATAAAGGAAGTTCGCATCCCATCTCCACCAGTTCCTAGCTCTTCGTCCGACTTACCACTAGAAACTAACTCTACAGAACAAGGTAAATAGTTAATACTCATTTTTTTTTCAATTAAGATAATTGATAAATGATACAAAGTAAATAACTAAATATTTTAGAGAGTTAACAGTACAATCTCGTCAAGGTCGAGGTACTACCAAAGGCGTGACTTTAGAGAATTATTGTAAAGTAGGTAAGATTAAGATTAACATTCTGACGACCATATCGAAGACGAGGGACAACAAGTAGCTTGGGTTGCATCACATGTGGGTGCACTTACACGAACTTATGCACCTTGGCTACAAGTTTATGGCATAAGGTCCCGAAAGATGTGAAAGAGCTTATAAAGAAGCGTTGTTTGGTACGTAATATTCAAATAATAAATTTATATTTATATTATTTAATTTTTAAAATGACAATAGCTTTGTGTATATACCTTTTCAAGGATAACTTCGAACTAAATTTTGGTTGAGGAGAGGAGCGTAAGACTGTCAATGAGCTTATGAGTAATGCATTATGCAAGTATAAGATAAGGTATCATGAGCATTACAAGAAGTATGAGGACATGGAAGATGCACGCCAGCATCCTTTCCAAGATGTTCGACCTTTCGATTGGAAAAAATTTTGCGACATATTTGAATATCAATCATAAAAGGTAAATTAAATGAATTCTTCATGTTTCCTATTTATAATTTTCTATTACTAATAATGTTTATAACTTCTATGCAAGAGCGAAATTCTATAAACAAGACAAATAAATTGAAGTTGAAGATTCATCATCATGTAGGTTCAAAATCTTTCCATTGCCTCTCTCTAAAATTGATAACATACTTATTATTATTATTTTTATTCGATATAGTTTATTTTTTAGAGGTAATTATTTTAATATTCACTTCATATGTTAATAGTGTCTCTTGTAGAAAGAGTTAGACACTAATTATAATCTGACAAAATTATATGCTACATCACATACAGATCGTAATGGAGTGGATCCAGATGCTCATGAAAATTATGTAAGTATTATAATTTGTTTCAATCAAAAATATTTTAGCTTTTGTCACAATATTAATTTTTAATATTTTGTGTAGGATAAAATGGTTGCCCTCCATGTTGAAGCTAAGTCAAATGAGAATTCATGAACAAGTGATGTTGATATTTTAACACAAGTTTTGGGTCAACACTCAAGATATTTGAGGGGTTTGGGTCATTGTGTAAAGCCTTCAAGCTCTTCATCAACGTCAAGTATTGCCTCTAAAAGGTTAGATGATGCAAATTTCACTATCAAACAATTAATTGCAAGACATCAAGAATTAGAGGCACAATTGGCGAAATATGCAGACATGAAGATGCGCATGAAACATAATGAAGAAAAACAACAAGAGTTCAATTGAGAGATGAAACAGTTTAGGCTTCCAAGCAACTAATTTTCTTGTTTTGCATAGATTTTAATATTTACAAAATTCTGTACTGATAACAATATTAGTATTATTACTATTTTATTTTATTTTTTTAGTGCGGAATTTTTAGACTAGTTTTATTTGTATTGAACATATTTTTGAAATAGAAATGCCTATTATCTTTTTAATTTTCTACTAAAATAAATTATGGTTTGAACAAACAGTCATTACGTTCGAATGATTGTCTAAGGAAAACTAATGATTTGGTTTAGACACGTTCGAAGGCCAGTGGTAGACACATTGGCGGTGGTCGCATGCACGTATAAAGCGTAACTTTTATCGTGCCTTGCTCATGGAGTATCTACTAGCTAGGGGCGGGGCCACTCCAAAGAGGCAAGCGCCTTTTCTCGTTCAATTGACTTGTATATTATAAGTATGGACAGTGCTAGGGATCCCGCTGGGGATCCCGTTCACTTGTCCAGCTGTATTTTTTTTTTTTGAAATTTTTTTTTACAGAAAGATTAAGAAAATTATATTTAATTATATTGTGAATTTTATTTATTTTTTTAAAATATTTAAAAGTGTTAAAAAAATGATATGAAAAAAACAAAAAAAAAACACTTTTAAATATTTTTTTCAAATCATTTTTTAACACTTTTAAATATTTTGAAAAAATGAATAAAATTCACAATATAATTAAATATAATTTTCTTAATCTTTCTGTTAAAAAAACTTTCAAACAAAAAAAAAATAATGCAGCGGGACAAGTGAACGGGATCCCCCAGTGGGATCCCTAGCATTTTCCTATAAGTATATAATGTTCATGCTCTATTGGAATATATACATACATATATATATATATATAAATTAATTATGAACCCTTAAAAAAAGGCAATTAACTAATTAATTAGATTCCACTACTCTGCCAACGAAAAAGCAAACTACAAAAACATGGACACTACAGATAAAAACCAATACTGGAGTACCAATGCTGGATTTAGCTAAAAGCTTTAATTGTAAAGTGTGAAAAGGCTAATACTTCATTTCATTAAATACTCACATGAATAGCTTTAAGGATCAATAGATAGAACACGTATGTTACATTGAAATCACTCAAAAGAGAATATCAAATATATACATATCACAGCACTGAACCACGTCGTACATGAACATGCATGATAAAGCTATGATGATCACATTCTTTCAATCTTAAAACATGCATACAAGGAGATCGAGAGAGACCTAGGGGGTGCGAAGAGGTCGGATTGGAGGAAAGAAGGGAGTTCTGAGCCAGAAAAAGAGAGTAAGGTAGCACTAGTAGGCCGTGGTGAGGGGCAAATGAACAACTGGAGAAAATGAATGTGGATGCCTATCGATGAGTGGTGATCATGATGAATGTCGACAAGAGATAGGCTATGCTAGCCTTCGATGAGGATGAACAAATTATCTAGCATCATTATCTGTTGGTTCCACTACTTGATTTCTCATGCTGTCATCCGCAACAGTGGTACTGATAGAAGAGCTGCCGATGTCAACATCAATTCCCAAAGAATGTGTAGGTGCATTTGGCAAGTGTTTAGTCTGTTGTGTGTCGGAATCAACTTTTTTCAACAAGTGTTTTTCCGAAAGTCTTAATCTCTCCAGCTCCATTGTTACTTGCTTCATACTAGGTCTATCCTCCCCTTTTACCCTTAAACAATTTTTTGCTATATTAGCAACTTCCATTATTTCCTCAAAATTACCTTCATTGAGAATGCGATCATCAATAATTTGAAGTAGGCGATCCTCTTTCATTGCAATTTCAAAATACATCGCAAGATTTCTTTCACTTTCAGGCCTAAACATGGAAACTGCCTTCTCACCTGTTAGTAGCTCTGCCATGACAACACCAAAACTATAGACATCACTTTTTTCAGTTAATTGGCTAGTATGGAAGTATTCTGGGTCCAGGTACCCCAAAGTTCCCAACACCACGGTCGTTAATTGTGTGTGGTCAAGAGGAACTAGTCTTGAAGCTCCAAAGTCAGACACTTTTGCTGTGTGTTTATCATCCAAAAGTATATTTGTAGTTTTCACATCTCTATGTATAATTGACATAGAAGTCTCAAAATGTATGTATGCTAGGGCTCCTGCAGTTTTTGATGCTATCTTCAGACGCTTTTCCCATGAGAGCGAGGATGATAGGTTTTTATCATGAATATGGTCATAAAGTGTACCATTTGTGATGAATTCATATACTAGTAAGGGTACTTCGGTCTCAAGGCAACAACCTATTAACTTAACCACATTCTTATGGTTAGTTTTAGTAAGCACAAGCACTTCATTTATAAATTGCTCTATTTGGCTCTCATCAACAACATTGGACTTCTTAATGGCAACCACTTTGTCATCTGATAAAACTCCTTTATAAACAGTTCCAAAGCCTCCATGACCAAGGACTCTACTTTTATCATAGTTGTTAGTGGCCTTTTCAAGCTCTTCTGCTCTAAAGATTTTGGTTGGCTCAACAGATTCTTTGTGACTCAAGAGTTGTTGTCGTAAGATTAGGCCACCATTTTGTTGGAAGAACTTCTGTTTCAGTTTTATTTGCTTTTTTCTTTGCCTTACTGAATATACCCATGAACTTCCCACAACCAGGATTAAGAGGCTTATCAAGCTGACACCTGTAAATGTTCAAGCATGCATTTCGACAACATAGAATGTATCTCAATTTCTCCTTCAGTCAGTAACAAAGACTTCAACAAAGTTAAGATTTCAATATGTAATATATAAAAATGTCCTACAAGGAGTATAGTTGAGTTTCGAGTTTTAAGTACTTAGCGATCATGATTAAAAGGAAGAAAGATTTAAAGCCTAGCTGTAGCTAGTGACTGTTGGAGAAGCAATGATATATCTTCCATTAGCGGATTTCAACCACGTTTCATACTAAAGCTAAGGTTACAAATTAACTTACCCATCTTAAAAGATTAATTTTCTTATCTTAATTAAAATGGTTCATTTTAGACCAAATTATAATTATTGCATGGGAAGTGAGTGAGGTAATTGGGAAACCGAATCCATCATGCATGTATATATGTAGTTAGTAAATTAACAAGAAAAGAAGAAAATAAAAGAGACGAGTAGTACTGTAATAGCACCATTCCGATATATGTTATACATACCGAGGGCAATAATGATGGTCATGGATTGACCGAGTTTTCCACGAGTAGTACATCTGTAGCTCCCGTCAGTGTTGGTACATGTTGCAGTAGCATGGCAGGGATTCGGACTATCTTTGCACTCATCAATATCTGAAACACATGAGCACCACAACTTGCCCCTCATCATCGAAATACAGCCTTGATAGTTGATAGTTTGCTCATTTAACAAGTACAACAATTGATTAATTTTCTCATCCAAAATGAGTTCAAATTGAGAGAGAGAGAGAGAGAGAGAGAGAGAGAGAGAGAGAGGATTTAAACTGAATGAGTACAACATTAATTAATTACCTTGGCAACTATCATCATGCCCATCAGGAAGGTATGGGTTCCCTTGATAACCTGGGGAGCACTTGCAAATATACCCAAGACCGTTGCCGGATTCGGAACAATTACTATACGTTGCGTTGCATAAATAGCTTCTCATATTTTTCCGAGCATCTTTGCACGTCTTATTTCCAATTGCCCAATCAAGCACCAGGGGTACAGTCGCCCTGTTTGTTAAATTTTCAAAATCTAAGGTGGAAAAGTTGTATGCCTGTGTTTCCCCTATAAAACCGAAACCACATGATTCGTTATTGATGGTTCCATTAATGGAAATGCTCTCAAAATTCAAATTATAGTTCGTTGCTCCTTTCGGGATGGCAGAATGGCAACAGCCAAGGCCGGAGCAGGAGCCGTTAACCAAAATGGTACCGTAGTCACAGAATGATACGCATTCGGCCATGAACATAGATCGTTGTCCCTGCGAGCCACTTATGTGGGCAAAAAAGCTGCAACCGACGGCAGAGATACTGTTCTTCTCAGGTGAGATGCGAAAACTCGACAAGTTGAGCAAGGTAGAGATGCGCCGGCGGAGACTTGGCCCATCATCTTGATACCGATAATTATTATATTTGCAAAGACGGAATACCAAGTTTGAGACTCGGAGTTCACCTTCATCAAGAGAGATGTTGAGGACATCTATATTATCAACGCCCAGAAATGGTTTTGGGGGCTGGAAAGAGTGGTTACAGATAATGAGAAAAGATGGATCAAGGTAGCAGCCCTCGCCTGTGCCAAATGGGTAGGGGATATCAAAAGATCCGCATGTGCGGTTGCAGCTCGGTTTATTGGGTTGAGATGCTGCTAAAACTACGACCCCAATAATTAGCAGTAGCAGCACTACTTGTTGCAAAAGCTTTCCATGCAAAGCCATGGCTTACCTCCTTTTATGTCTTTCTGTGCTTCGATCCGAAATAAATTTATCTTTCTATGCGCCTCCCTCTTATAAAACAAGCTGATATAGGGAGACTTTAAGTCTGGCCTGATGAACAGTTAGAAAGGACCAAAGGTAGATAATAAGAAGCATTAAAAATATTGGTAGGAGGATTTATTATATAAAAGAAAACTTAACTTATTTCTCCAGCCAAAGTAAAAGTTGAAAAAATCTAGCTTTTCTATTATTATTAGAGGGTTAATTAATTTCGCTTTGATGTTTGATTTGTATCCTTAAAGAGCTTATCAAACTTCCAAATTTAAAAAATATTTTCAAAAGAAACATTTATAAACTATACATTTATTCATGATCAAAATATATATCTCAATACTTAATAGTTGTACAACTAGACGTGTACAATTGAGGGCACTAGACTAGGACAGCAGAACAGGTCATGAACATCCCCAAAACCAGAACAGCAGTATTCATGGAGCAGAATAATAAGCAGGGCGCCATGACTAGCTGTAAACATCTAACCTTGCACAACCTAAGAAGAATGATACTGATTTTGACAAAATGAATTTGGGATTGAAGAAGTGTATGATGTTCACAATAAGCAGCTCGAGTTGCAGAAGAGAGAAACAGAGAAAAACAAGCAGTTATAACTTCAGACTAACCATAAACAAATCAGTGAACTTTTGACACATTGAACATAGAGAGCAAGACCTGAGAAAGACTGCAAGGGGCAGTGTTCTCATGAATAGATACTTTAGCCTTTAGATTATTTGACTCCCCATTTTCAGGAAAGCAAAACGGAGTATTTTTCTGAGCACTAGAAGGAAAAAGTCATTAATTGCAGGGAATCAGATTAACTTTCACCATAGCAGGTGATTTATTATCCTCACCTCTCGCTGTTGAGCAACTCTTTGGAATATCATGTGCCACTATGCTTCCTTCAGCTGCCACGCTTTCTCTTGATCTTTCGCTCTACGTTTTCTTAAGAACTTTAAACAACTAACTTTCATTAAATAAGACTTCGTTTTCCCCCTTACTGGCCGTAGGGGCCGAGCATTCGGAAGATATCAATATCATATATATATATATATATATATATTTAGAAAAACACGCGTTTCAAAAAACAAAACAACCTCAAATTTAAGTGTTTTAAACTTGTAAACAATCCAAATTTACATGTTATACTAGTTAATAATATAATACAAGAAATTAAACCTATATTTTTTTATCAGCTTAAATTTTAGAATAATAATAGGTCATTTCACCAAAAAAACCAAGCCTTTCGTTCAACAAGTACGCAGGCTTTTGGAAGGCGCACAACACAGCATGGGTTACGGGCACGCGGCCTGGTTTGATAACAGATGAGATAAAATAATTTTAAATAAAAAATAAAAATAAAATAAAATATTATTATTAATTTTAAATTAAAATAAAATAAAATGAGATTAAAAAAAAAATTGAATTTCTTATTATATTTTATATATAAATTTAAAAAAATTATAATAATGAAATGAAATAAAATATGATTAAATCTTTTTGAATCCAAACGGATCCTAAGACTCTGGCTTTCTCGGTTTTCCACTTTTCTGCAGTGGCCTCCCGTATCCCAGTGGAATATATAAAAAATAAGTAACTCAAATAAAGAGAAGAAAAACCGGATGAAGATGTTATGCCCAGTGGAATGTTTTTTATTTTTTTATCCTATTAACACAATTCTTTAATTTAAGAATTTTTATAAGTAAATATATTATTTTTTATTAAAATTCTTTGATATGATTCAACCATCATTCTCAAAAATTAATCTCTTTAAACAGAATCCAATCTTTATCAAAAGTTAATTTCTTTAAACAGAATCCACCATTGAACAATTATATATATAAAGTTGATTTTGCATGTTTTCTAGATTTTTATCTTAATTTCTTTAATAACTAACTAGGTTTTCTTTTTAAGATATAATAACCCACTCGAATACATAGAGCAAAAGGAGGAGGAATCCATGGACCATGCTCCCTTGCCTAAATATTATATCCAACATATCACCCACTTTCGATCTTAGACTTCTATCCCACTATTCTTTGTATTTATGTTTTTATTTTATCAAAAGAAAAGAAAGTGTCAGACAACCAGCTCTCTCTTATTATCCATATTATATTCTACAAGTATTTTTTTTAAATGTGAATCTCCATACTCGAGATCAAGAGGAGAAAGGGAGGTTCAAAGAAAGAGAAAGAAAGAGGGTGAATACGATAGAAAGAAAATATACATTTCTATTATTTTTCTATTGTTGACATGTCTTCATGTACAGATACATGTATTTATATTCTCTCAGTAAATCACTATGTGACACGTCTTTTATACAACTAATACTCTCCCTCAAGATAGAGTGTATAGATCAATAACACCCATATTAGAAAGTAAAAAATGAAACTGCACTGATCCAAGAGGCGTAGTAAGAAGATCACTAAACTGATGAGGACTTGGAACATGTAGAGTTTTAATGTTGCCAGCTTGAATTTTCCTATGAACCAGGTGACAATCGATCTCTATATGCTTAGTCCTTTCATGAAAGACCGGATTAGAAGCAATATGAAGGGCTGCCTGGTTATCACAAAACAAAATGGCAAGCTGTGAATGAGAAATACATAAGATAGCAAGTAAAAAAAGGAGCCAAGTCAATTCACATGTAGCTGATGCCATCGCCCTGTATTCAGCTTCTGCAAAAGAGCGTGAAACAGTCGGTTGCTTCTTAGATTTTCAGGAAATAAGATTATCTCCCAAGAAAACACAATATCCAGTTGCTGATCTACGAGAATCAGGACATCTCGCCCAATCCGAATCAGTAAAACCCTTAAGATGAAGTGAAGTATGTGCTGAAAAAAATAAACCTTGACCAGGAGATTATTTGTATATGAGAACTCGGTGCACAACATTTAAATGAGGTTGTCTCAGCTTATCCATAAACTAACTAAGCACTTGCACAAAGTATGCTAGATTAGGTCGAGTAATAGTAAAATAAACCAAACGACCTATAAGTCTTTGATAAAGAGAAGCATTTGTCAAAAGGGGACCATCATCCTTGCTTAATCTAATATTTCGCTGCATTGGGAAACTTAAAGGCTTAGAGCCAAGAAAACCAGATTCTTCCAAAATATCAACAACATATTTTCTTTGGTTCAAAAAAATTCCCTTAACTGAACATGCCACTTTCAGGCCAAGAATAAACTTCAAATCTAAAAGATCTTTAATCTTGAATTTTTTATCAAGAAACAATTTTAAATCCAAAATGGAATACAAATGGTCTCCAGCAACTATTATGTCATCGACATAAGCTAGAAGAACAATAAAAGTTGTTCAAGTTTGAAGAGTGAAGAGAGAATAGTCAGCTTGAGATTGAACAAATCCATAAGAAAGTAAGGCAAAAGACAACTTGGCAAACCATTGTCGAGAAGCCTATCAAAGACCATACAAGGATTTGTTCAGTTTACATACATTGTGCTCCCCCTGTCTAGAAAAATTAGGAGGAATTTCCATGTAAACTTCTTCATCCAAATTGCCATGAAGAAAGACATTATTAACATCTAACTGATGAAGAAACCAATTCTTTGAAGCTACAACAGCCAAGAGACAGCGAACACTCACTAGCTTGGCCAAGGGAGAAAAGATTTCTTGGAAATCAAGACCTTCAATTTGGGTGTAGTCTTTAGCTACCAATCTTGCCTTCTACCTCTCAATGCTACCATCAGACTTATATTTGATTTTATACAGCCTATCGCTTGCTTTCCATTAGGTAAAGAAGTAAGAGACCAAGTATGAATGTTTTCTAAGGCATTGATTTATGCAGCCATGGCATCACGCCAATGAGCATGCTGAACAGCTTGTCTAAAAGTTTTGGGATCAAAATAAGAGAAATTGAAAGTACTAGAGACTTATAAGAATGAGAAAGTTTGTTATATGACAAAACAAAGTCGAGAGTGTAAGGAATTGAAGCTGTCTTACCATGTCTTGCATTTGGTGGATTGGAAAAGGCATGAGTGTTAACTAGTTTGCAGTGATAATCTTGTAGGAAATATGGTTGCTTACGAACTCTAGAAGATTGTCCGATAACTTAAGAAGGCAGAGAAGAAAAAGATGTAACATTTTCTATGGAAAAGACAAAATCTGCAGATGAATTAGAATTAAGAATATCTGCAAGAGTAAGAGAAGATGAGGAAATGTCAAGGATAGGATGTGGTAAAACAAGAGATCTATGTGAAGAAGAAGAAATTGGAGTGGAAAAAGAACCAAGCTAAAAAGGGAAGATATTTCTTAGCACGAGGATCAAGTTTATGTCTATGGCTGAATATGGTGGAAACAAAGCAGAGACAACCCAAACTCGTAAATAGGAATAAGAATGTGTTTTAGAAAACAAGACTTCATATGGAGATTTATTGGAAAGAAGAGGTGTAGGAGTTCTATTTATCAAATATGTAGCTGTCAAGATGCATTCACCCTAGAATTTAAGAGGTAGAAATGCTTGAGACCTTAAAGATCTAGCTACATTTAATAAGTATTGATGTTTCCTCTCTACGATCCCATTTTGCTGTGGTGTTTCTACACAGGTCTTTTGATTTATAACTCCCTTAGAAGCATAAAATTCAGGCATATGAAACTCAAGACCATTGTCAGACTGAATGTGTTTAATTGTTCTATTGAACTGATTCTCTATTAAGGCGAAGAAGGAAAGTAAAAAATGCCTTGTTTGACTTTTATGACACATGAGATAGAACCATGTGCACTTAGAATAATCATCCACAATAGTTAAAAAATATCTAGAGCCATTAATAGAAGATATCGAAAAGAGACCCCATATATCATAGTATATTATTTCAAAAGGAAAATGAGATACACTTTGACTTGAAGGAAATGAAAGTTTGTGCCGTTTTGCCAAGGGAAAGATTGTACAAGGAGAATTGTTGACTTGGATAGCTTTATGGTAGGAATAGTTTTATTAAGAAGAAGTAATCGAGGTAAAGAAAGGTGATCTAGCTTATAGTGCCACAAATCAAAAGAAGAAAAGTTGATAGAAGCAACTTTGGGTGTCAAACCAAAGGAAATGACATCAATCTTTGAGCTAGCTGGAAAATCCTGTAGCAAGTAATATAGACTAGGTTTTTGCTCACCCATCCCAATCATCTTTCAAGAGTGTAGGTCCTAAATAAGATAGATATTGGGTAAGAATATGAAAGAACAAGATGAATCGATAGCATGACAATGAACTGAAATGAGGTTGAAGGAAAAGGCATGAACACATAGTACATTCTTTAGTACTAAGGAATCTGAAAGATGCACAGTATCTATACGAGCTACATGTGCAATAGCTCCATTAGGGAGTTTAACTAAGTGATTGAGAGGTGAAGAAGAAGAAGTAAGCAAAGAAATGGAACATACCATATGGTTAGTTGCTCCACTATTAATGATCCATTCGTGAGAAGAGAAATGAGAATAATAAGAATTAGAAACTTTACCTGACAGATTAGCATGATTTTGGATATCTAAAACGGTTGTTGGTAGTAAACTAGCCTAATTTAGAAGTGAGGCAAGCAACTATTCGCATTGTTGTTGTATAGTTGAAAGTTGTGCACGATCAATCGAGCCAGCGTCCATAATAGAAGCACTAACTTGATTCACAACTCCAGAAGAGAAATTCTTGGCTTTGGTAGACTTCCAATTAGGGGGATAACTGTGAATCTTATAATATTTATCTACAATGTGACCATTATAACCACAATGACTGCAAATCACTTTATATTTGCGAGCAAAAGATTTACCACCATTCTTGGACATAGAAACAGGAGCACTAACCTTAGTGGATAAGGCAGTAGACGTGTTGAGATGTTGTGTGTTACTCATAGAAACACCTCTCTGTTTCTCTTCTTGTAAAGTCAGGGAGAAAACTTTACTAATGGTAGGAAATGGCTACATTAGTAAAATCTATTCTCTAAATTGAGAGTAGCTATCATTCAACCCCATTAAAAATTGAAGAACATAGTCTTCTTGTTGATTTTTGAGTGAGGACTTTGTGCAGTGCAAACACATGTTGGTTTGCAATGACATGCCCCTAATGGTTTAAGAATGGATAGTTCATCCCAAAAACCCTTCAATTGAGAATAATATACACAGACATAATGATTTTTTTGCACTAAAGTTGAAAGATCTTTCCTTAATTGAAATCCTAGGGCAATTACTTTGAGCAAAACACATATGCAACTCTTTCATACATCAGAAGTAGTGTCCATGAATAAAATTGTAGAAGCAGTGTCTAGAGAAAGAGAATTGACAAGTCAAGAAATTACCATGTCATTGCAGTGTATCCAGGCAACCAAGCAAGGATCATCGTCAGCTGGTTTAAGGAGACTACCATTCATAGAGGAGGTTTTGTTCTTCGCACTAATGGCCATGGACATGGATCTCTTCCATGTATGAAAATTATCCCCCGTAAGCAGCAATGTAACCAAAATAGAGCCTGGATTTTCTCCATCATGAAGAAAATAAGGACTAGAGGAATCAACACAAGGATTTGAATGGGAGGAATTAGACATCTTGTCTAGAAAAAAAAAAAAAAAAACCTAAATCAAGATTCTTCAAGAAACTGAAATCTTGAGAAAATGCGGAAAACGTAGAAATAAAAATAGAAAGATACTATCTAATACCATGAAATGTGAATCTCCATACTTGAGATTGAGAGGAGAAACAGAAGTTTAGAGAAAGAGAAAGAATGAGAGTGGACATGATAGAAATAAAATATACTTTTATGTTATTTTTCTATGTATTTATACTCTCTCAGTAAATCACTATGTGACACGTATTTGATACAACTAATACAAGTACTATACTATCACAAGGCATTTGAGTGATATCTCTAGTTTCCTTGTGTTTTTAAATATTATTTTACTAATTATTCTTATTGGTTCTTTTATTTTAAATTGTTTGTTATTATTTTGGTTAGAGTATTTTATTGTTATCACTGCTTAACTTGTGTTATTTATTTTAATGTACCCTTTTTGTTATTAATTATTGTCTATTATTTATTTGCTTTTTATTTCAAATTATTTTTATGGTTGGTTTTTACTATTTTATTTTAATATTTCTAAGTTGTTGTGTTTTACTCATCTTTTCATCTATTGTAAGTTAATTAACTCTATGTTTTTTTCCTCATCATTGGATTAGATTGGGAACACTAGGATGAAGGGCTGAGATTAATTACCCAAGCCCTTAAGTTTTTTTTCCCATTTTTCCTTTTTCCTCTCTCTCTTGCCTCCCTGTTTGAACCTAATAGAAACTCCCCTTTGTGTTTTCGTTCGGCAGCCCAGCCCCACACCGCTGTGACCCACCAAGCCCCGCCGACCACCACCACCAGCTACCCCTCATGTCGGCTATTCACCTTCACCAAACCCAGTCCCACGACGCATCTCTCTCTCTCTCTCTCTCTCTCTCTCTCTCTCTCTCTCTCTCTTTATAGCACATAAGAACCCATGGATCTTCACCTAGCGCCGCCGTCCACCATCCCCAGGCCACCGCACCACTATCTCACCGGCGACCTTTCCCTCCGTCGAACCTAGCCACCCAAAGCCTCGATCCCCCTCTCATGCATGCCCTCCCTCTCTCACACAGGTTTGCCTCTCCTCGCCTCGATCTGTCGCCACCCAAGGCGTCCAGCCGCTACCACCAGCTCTATCAACTTGCGACCTAATCCCCTCCATGCCTAGCCATGACCACCCCTTAGCTCCCCCTTCATTTTCCATGCTTTGAAACCCACAACCAACCCTTGGAAAACAATGTCCACCGCTGCTCTGCCACCTTTGGCATTAACTGTGTGCTTGTGCATTTTGATCTTCTAGAGTTTCTCTTTCCGTCGTTGTAAGTAAATTTTCAAGGAATTTTCTTAAAATGTAAATCTATTTTTACACTAACTTGTTTATGCAATCCGATTAGTTGTGATGGGCCTTAGGTTCGTCAAGTGTTGGAAAAATAAATGTAGTTTATTCAGATGTTGGGCTTTGGGCCTGATTGAAGGATGAGTTTACTTGTGGAGTTGGTTTGTAAAATTTAGCGATTTGTGATTGTTCTATTGATTTATTTTATCTGAGGAGTGTTATGCCATGTCATCCAATATACTATCTGCATGCATTTGCATATTTATTTATTATGTTTGTTTAGTGTTTTTTCTGTGATGTGTAAAATATATTATTTTAATATTGAAATTTGAAAAAGTTAAATTATTTATTTTATTTTGTATGAAAATTTAAAAAAATTATAATGATTAAATAAGATGAGATATTTTATAAAAATGAACAAAGCCTTAAAGCATCCTCAGTGGATTAACCAAAGGACACTTTTGATAATGTTAGATCAATTTTAGCTTTGGTTATTCCATTCACATAAGTCATATTGGAATAACTATTTTTTCATTATATAATAATAAAATAATATAAAATGAATTTCACTTTGACTATTTACATCAAATCTCTATATTTATTTATTATATAGTAATAAAATAATTAATAATTAAAAAATATTTAATATTTTTTAAATATATATTAATTCATTTTATGTTCTCACTTTTTACCCTTTTATTATGTATTTTAATTGAGTTGTATGCAGTGAATTTTTTATGAAAACAATGGTTGGAGTTGAGTAAAATGATGAAGGGAATAATGAAGAGAGATAAATAATAGATAAAATAAATATTTGATGAAACTACAGTAGCAATCAAATTTGGAAATAGATTTGGTGTTTAATGTAATAAAAGTCTAAATATTTAGATTTTGACTAATCTATTGTGATGATATTTTGAGGTATAATAACTAAATAGGAGATGAATTTAGTATTTGATTAATCTTATTGAGGATGCTCTTAGCGCACAAGTGTAAGGTCTCGTTTGGTTACACAATAAGATGAGATAAAATGAAATATTTTAAATAGTAATGAATAAAATATTGTTATAATATAATTTTTTAATATTAATTTTGTATTGAGATTTGAAAAACTTAAATTTTTTATTATATTTTATATGAAAATTTAAAAAAATTATAATAATAAGTTGAGTTGAGATTTTTAATATTATATAATCAATCCAGACCTAAAACTTTTAGTATTATTTAAAATATACCAAATAAATATTTTCCGAAGTGAAAGAAAAATGAAAAAAAACACAAAATCAGGGAAGGGAAACACATCACTAGGGGTGTAACCGGTCCGGTTTGGTCCGGTTTTAGACAAAATCTAGGACCGAACCGATAGGTACCGGTTTTGTATTTTGCAAAACCGATTACGCACCTATTTTTCTTATAAACCGGTATTCCGGTTTTACCGGTTTTCGGTCCGGTTTGGTCCGGTTTTCCGGTTTTAATAAAATATAAATTTGTCATTAAAAAATTCTGTTTTTTTAAAAAAAACTGATTTAAAAATTCTGTTTTAAAAATCTGCTATAAAAAATCTGCTTTATAAAAAAAATCTGTTATGTAAAAAAAATCTGTTACGAAAAATCTGCCTTATAAATTGTTAATATGCTATTGTAATTATAAATTCAAGAATTATAAAACTTGTAAGATTCTTGAATTATAAAACTTGTAACATCTTTTACATAAAAAATCTCCATCGAATTGTTGTTCAAAGGTACTCCTGACTACATAATTGGCTCTAGTAGGAACAAAACACTGAGACCTTGCTCTAAACCGCAGATCAACAGCCTTGCTAAAAGAACCCTCAAACTTGTTCCAAACTTGACCACCACACGGATTAAAGAAACAAAAGAATTGGGCAAAAACAACCCAGAGAAGACAGAAAGCACAAGACTGCGCGCGCCTCTTAAGAACAGAACATAGAGACCTTCCACCAAAATGCAGATGAACAGTCTAACAAATAGAACCACCATGTTTCCTCTAGACTAGAGGTTGAACCATACAACAAGAAACAAACAAATCATCCCATCTCATGCCGTCTTATTTACTCAGCCTAGTCAATCCCGAGTTTTCAACTTCTCCAGAAAAAATAAGCAGAAAACAAATAAATCATCTCAACTCCTGCATTCCTATTTACTCAGCTTGGTCAATCCTGTATTTTCAACTTCCCAAGACAAAACAAGAGCAAGGCAACCACAACAGAGAATACTAGATCAGAGACGACAAAAAATAAGGCCCCAAACTGAAGAGAGAACCACGAGCAAAATGTGTCGAAAGGAAAAAAAAAAAAAAACACAAAGAGATACTCTCCAGACGGTAGACTCGAATTTGCACCAAAGTTTACCTCCAAACAAATTAAAGAAACTAAACATTTAGACAAAAAAACCAAGAGAACACCAAGAAACACAAAACTAGGCCAAGTAAATTTAATTCAAAATTCAAGAATCTTACAAGTTTTATAAATTTAATTCAAGATAAAACAAGAATTCTGTAACTTATCTATTATATGGTTTTATAAATTTCTGTTGTTAAAAGTACACCCAATAACTCCCAAAAATTACCTAAAAATTACCATGGGTCCGTGAGAGGGGCTGCGTGAGGGGAGGTTCACGGCGTCGACGAGGGCTGTGCGTGGAAGACCCACCGAGATGCACCAGGGCAGTGAGGCACGACGGTGACTGTGAGGAGAGGAAGAAACCGAAGTCTGAAGAGTGAAGATTCAAGAAGAAGAATGGAAGAAGAAGAAGAAGAGACTAGAGAGGGGAGATTGGGAGTCGGCGCAGGGCAGGGACCGAATGAGGAGAGAAGGGAGAGGCACGCCGCACGGGACCGAATGAGGAGAGAAGGAAAAAAAAAATTGTTCTGTAAAGTGTAAACCTAATTTTCTTAAAACGCACCGTATAGGTATAGTTGAGTGGAGTTCTCGGGCTGGGCTATAGTGGCAGTGAATGGGCTAGGCCCAAAACAGAAAAAAAACACACTTAAATGGCCAAAATAAGCCCAGTAAAAAAATAGAGGGTCCAATAAAATAAAAATGGTACAATAAAATAAATACAAGACAATTAAAAACACTATAACAATTATATTATTAAATATAAAACAATAACTAAGACTATTATACAATGATGATTCAGAAATTCATTCTGATACGCAGGATCCTCCAAAGTAGTGGACCCAAAACAAAATAAACAAAATACAAAATAAGCAAGAAAGAAATTTTTTTTTTTTTTTTTTTTACATAAACTTGAGGTTTTTAGCCTCAAGTTTGAGACGCTCATGCTCTTCATACAGCATCAGGTCATCCTTAGCCATGGGAACTGGCAAGCGGAATGAAGAATCTAACAGAGACTTCAACTGTCTATTCTTCTGCCGTTCGATTCCTTCCCTTATGTGAGCCTCTTGAGAAATTCGTTGAAGTACAACGATTTGTTTTTTCAGCCTTTCAACCTCATTGTTTTTGGCTTGTACCCTTTGGGAAAAAGCCACAATGGAGGATGAGTAGCGAGTCCCAAGACTCACCAGGTCGTAGATAGCATCTATGTCCGACCTATTAGCCATACTATTATTTTCTAGTTACAGCATGGCACTAATGGTGGCTGCAGAAAGAACAGGAGGTTGAGATGCAGAAGGCCTCATGGATTGGTCTAGAGGAATGCTTGAGGAATGAGCCATTGATAGAAGAATAGAAGGTTTAAACACGAGAATGTTGAAAGAATGCAGATGAGTTTATAGAGATGAGAATGAAAACTTGATGCGGATTTGATGAAGTTCACGACTGATTTTATAGAGGTAGTACAAAGAACCAGACGAGCTATCATCCACGTTAAAAAGTAATGTGATTTCGGTGAAATGACAACTCGGAGCCTCAAATCCCGTTTTTCAACAACATCATGTGATTTTTTTTCAAATCTCCAGCCGCTCCTGTCGGGTCACGGACGGCGAGAGGGTACCATTCCTTTTCACCATCAAACAGTATTAATGTTGTATTTTCAAGCTTAAATATACAGTTGGTATACATGTATTTGTATCTGTAAAGTGATCATGGTGCAGCTGGATAGAGATGCTCTCTCTCTCTCTCTCTCTCTTCAGCATCCGATGTTTGTAACACTTGTGTTCTTTATAATTGGGGAATGAAAGATAAAGTTTATAAGAAGTCGTAAAACTTAAAATTAGACAATATAATATATTAATTTATAAATTTATTTTTATAAAATTTATAGCCGTAGAAAGATGTTTTTTTTTTTTATCAATCCAACTCTCCATCTACTGATCCTTCACCGTACGTCCGTTATGCAAGAAACCGAATCCTATGTAATTAACTCGGTTTGAAATTTTGCACGTATCCTTTTTTGTTTTTTTTAGCGTTTGTGGTCCATGGCTACAGCTGGACTTCTTGGAATGCTCTGAGACCTCAAAAGCATCAAAGAAAACAACCATGGGAGCTATTCGTTTCTCTAATCAGAAGCTGGGCAGAAAGAGTTCCATCCCTGTACGTAGACACTAAGCTAGCTGCTTAATTTAAACATATGGTCCCATCTTGGACGACGAGTTTGCTTAGTTTATATTTAATTTTTTTGTTAAGAATTAATTTTTTATTAATAAAAATATAATATTTTTTGTAATGTAATGTTTATATATATAATTAATAAATAATTATACAAGATGACACAAAATGATGGATCAGAGTAAAAAGTAATAATTATACTATACTTAACTATCATCATCTTAAATATTTGCTAGATTTCATAACTTTTTCTATAAGCTTTAAATTATTGATTGAAATCAATTTTTTTTTATAAAATATATACCTTTTTTTAAATAATTATTTCATTAAACTAGAGCAACGTGCACGTTGCTCCTACCTAGTATATATATAATAGACTACATGGTTATACATAATAAATTAAAGAATATAACAATGCAATATAGTATTAATACTATAAGTCTATAAGTCTTTATTAGACTATTAGTATGATTATAAATATTAGTGATTATTATAACTATATTATTAATAGACTATAGTGATTATTTTATATGTGATTATTTAGTGTAGTGATTTAGTTACTAAAATTAGTATAGTAGTTTAAACTTTAGTATTAGTTTATTATAGTTTATACATAGACTGAAAGTATAATATTAATAGTAAATTACTAATATAATATTAGACTATTAGTATTTAGTATTAAGTCATAATATTTGACTATTTAGTATTAGTGATTATTTCAAAATTTAGTAATAATATTTGACTATTTGAGTAATTTTTTTTTTCTTAGTTCTTACTTCTTATAATAAAATGTTATTAATAATATATATTTATAATATTATATATTAAAAGCATATGATGAATTAAATTTTTATGTTCAAGATTAAACAATAAACATTTATTTTATAAATTATAAGTCCATTATCTTATATATAATTATAATTTATATTATTTTATATAAAAAGTCTATATAATATAAAACATATTATATATAATATTAATATATATATAAACAGTACCTGTCCGGTCCGGTCCGGTCCGGTCCACTATTAAATGAAACCGGAACCGGACCGGAACCGGCCGGTTTCCTAGTTATAAAAACCGGTTCCGGACCGGACCGGTCCAAAACCGGCACAACCGGTTCGGGCCGGTTCGGTTTTCCGGTTTTCCGTATTTTTTTTACACCCCTACACATCACGAGGCGTAATAAAACGCAAATAATTTTGATCCGGCAGGAGATATCGTCCAAAGAAAAAAAGTAGAAAAAAACAGAGAAAAATGAATGCAATGTTTATGACTGGTAGGGCAACAGATTTCGACGTATAACAATAATTTAAATGCTCATGATGAAAAAGTAGAAAAAAAACAGAGAAAAATGAATGCAATATTTATGACCGGTAGGGCAACAGATTTCGACGTATAACAATAATTTAAATGCTCATAATGAAAAAGTAGAAAAAAAAAAACAAAAAAAAATGAATGCAATGATTATGACTGATAGGGCAACAGATTTCGACGTACAACAATAATTTAAATGCTCAATAATGACAACAAAAGAAGTCTTTCTTTCTTTTCCTAAGAAGTGTCCCACTAGCAGTACTATGGCTTTTAAAGATGAGTGGAATAAAAAGCAAATTATTCAACAACATGTAGGCCATCATGTGAATTTATGACTGACAGACCAAATTAAAGCAGCTTCTCACATACGCCAATAAGAGTTCAATCATAAAATGATTCTTAAAAAAATTCTTTCTTCTCTCTCTTTTTCTTAAGAGTCTCCCGGCTGCACTCCTTTTATGGATTTTAAAGAGTTCAAGTAGGTTCAAAGATAAATGTAATTAGTATTGATCCAATTTGAAAAAGAAAATTTTTCTTATCATCCTCACATTTCATACATTATATTTATTTTAATTTTTTTTTTATTTTTTCTATAATAAATATGTAGTGTGTGGATGATAAATAAAATAATTCAATTAGTTTAATAAGAATAATAATATTTTAATATATAAAGTGTGTGGTGTGAGATGATGTGTAGCATTCCTCATTGAAAAAAATGATAAAATCTCTATCAATTCGTTATTTAATTTTGAAAATGAGATAAGTTGAGATTAAAATTAATAGTTGAATAAAATATTATTAAAATATATTATTTTTATATTAAAATTAAAAAAATTGAATTATTTATTTTATTTTATATATAAATTTAAAAAATTTATAATGATTAAGATGAGATGAGATAAGAATTTTTTGAAAATAAGAAAACCCTACCTGCCTCATGTTAAGTAGGATGAAGAGATATAGCTCATGTCCTTATTGGACTAACAATTTAATTAAGGAAGGTGAAATGAATTATTTAAACGAAAATGAATATGAGTATTCGAAATTGCGTTAAAGAGTATTTGGAAATCATGTCGTGCAACGCATGATGTTAATTAATATATAGCTCATGTCGTTGTGGCACCCTTATAGTCATTAAAGTCTAACATGAGTGAGATTTAAAGAGTATTCCCAATTAATGCTTGATTATGGTCGCGATATATGCCATGTCATTACAATTACTTATTTAAATATTAATTTTTAAAAATAATATTATATATAGTTATGAAGTGCACAAATATTATGTAATTATTTTAAAAAATAATAAGATTTATTATTAAAAAATTAATTTTTTCATATAGATCTTTATGTATTTACTCACTTTTTTTAAAAGGAATTGCGTAATATTTGTTCACTCAACGATTATAAATATCATTTCTCAATTGTTAATCACATGACATCCGTTAGTCTGTATATTAAAATTATTTAATAATTAAGGAAAGTATTAATTTCATTGGTATTCTTTTACCCAACTATCTAATCATGATTACTCATCTGAATTTTGAAGCATTTGAGAAACCTATAGCAAATGAAGAAAAAATGGATCGGAGCACCTTTAACATGAAAAGGGACAGTATTAATTGCATAGTGGTGCCCATGAGGGAAAGGTTACGTAGGATCATGATGGGGAATTTTTTGCTTTTCCCATTTTAGTGCAATATTGTTTTATCTCAGATCTTCATGATGGGAAATCGATCTTTTGCTTTTAATTTCCATAGTTATAAACATGATACATAATGCTTAACAAACCGATAAAAGTACCAACCGATGTTATTTTATTTTTATTTTTTTTAAAGGAAGTTATTATTAATTAATAAATTTCTGTATTTTTTAAAACATTTGAAGATGTTTAAAAAATATTTGAAAGAAGAAAATTACAAATAGCGATCGGTTTATTGCATCGATAAGCAGCATTGTCCTAAACATGATTTCCGTTGTTCGATCCTAATTCGATTACTAATATTTACAAATCATCTCATTACTATTCATAAACTATCTCAATTCATTTGATCTAAACTCACTGCTCAAACTAGCTTGTAAAGAATCCTAAGACTCAAGGACGGTGGAAAAGGCTAGCTAAATAAAAATAAAGGAGAAAGTAAATGATCCGTCAAATCCCTTACCCAAAGACAAAAGTAGGAATAACGTCAGAAATCATGTTTATAACTTTGAAAAAGCAAAAGATTTCCCATAATTAATCAAGATCAATTGAAATAAAAAATTGCACTAAAATGGGAAATTACAGAGAGGAAGATGACTTCATTCACAGTAGGCCATAATCTATGATCCTACATTATACCTAACCTTTACCTCTTGAGCATCACACCACTTTGGAATATTAATTAGTTTAGCCCTTTTGTTAATTTAATAAGGTCCTACGATCCACTTTTTCTTCATTCGTTATATATAGTGTTATAATTTCAGACCTCTCACAGATAAATACTCAAAGAATCAAATTAACGTAACTGGTTGTAATATACAGTTAATATTAAACAACAAACAACCAAAACACCAAGAAAACATATGATTAACGTGATCGGTTTAGTTTTCTATTTTAAACATGTTAGAAACTCGAAACCACATTATATACTCATGCAAGATCAAAATAAAAGCAAGAATAATAAAAAAAAATGCGAAATCAATATAAGAAATTACTTAGTTCGACCCTAATGGTCTATTTATTATTGAAGAATGCATCAAAACTTGAGTTTACAATCACTTAAAACCGTTGATCACTGCACAAAATATGGATTGACTTCCTCGTATTATCCTCTAAAGAAACCACATCATAAAACACACTTGATCATCTCCTAAAGCTCCAATTTGATCTTGGTAAGACTAGGATTTGAAAACCCCATCCGTTTCCTTCCCAGGATTGCGGCTTCAATTTAGTAAAGTGACTTGCGCTCATTGATTCATGAAGGCACACTTGCCTTATATAGAAATACATATTTACAAATTTACCATTAATCAAATATTTACAAAAATGCCATTACTGAAATACAAATATAATGCAAAACGGCAATGTCAGGCTCCATAAACGGCATCTTCATATACACCCATTCACTTTCTCGATCAATTGACTCATATACTATAAGTATGAAATATCCATGCTCTATTGGAATATATATAAATTAATTATGAACCCTTAAAAAAGGCAATTACCTAATTAATTAGATTCCACTACTCCACCAGGGAAAAAGAAAACTACAAAAACATGAACACTAGAGATAAAATCCAATACTGGAGTACCATTACTGGATTTAGCTAAGAGTTTTGCTACATACAAGCACAGTTGCGCACTAATCTGTGTACCAATACTAATTTATTTATACTTAAAATTTAAATTAACACCGTTTTCAATAAAATCTACTTTTTGACCAATCACATCACATTGGTGCACAGATTAGTGCACAACTATGCTTGCAACTATATTTTTCCTTTAGCTAAAAGCTTTAATTGTAAAGTGTGAAAAAGCTAATAATTCATTTCACTAAATACTCACATGAAAAGCTTTAAGGATCAATAGAATACTCACATGAAAAGCTTTAAGGATCAATAGATAGAACACGTACGTTACATTGAAATCACTCAAAAGAGAATATCAAATATATACATATCACAGCACTCAACCACGTCGTACATGAACATGCCTGATAAAGCTATGATGATCACATTCTTTCAATCTTAAAACATGCAAAAAAGGAAACCGATTGAATTTCCTTTCATTGAGCAGAAAACCCAAAAGAGGAACCTCCAGAATGTTATTGTTCAGGTTAGAGAGATAAGAAAAGATGGTGAAGCTAGAAAGCATGTGAAGAATCTTAGAGAGAGAGAGAGAGAGACCAAGGGGGTGGGAAGAGATCGGATTGGAAGAAAGAAGGGGGTTGAGAGCCAGAAAGAGAAAGAAAGGTAGCACTAGTTGGTCGTGGTGAGGGGCAAATAAGCAACCGGAGAAAATGAGTGTGGATGGCTATCGATGAGTGGTGATCATGATGAATGTCGACAAGAGATAGGCTATGCCAGCCTTCAATGAGGATGAACAAATTATCTAGCATCATTATCTATTGGTTTCACCACTTGATTTCTCATGCTATCATCCGCAACAGTGGTATTGATAGAAGAGCTACCGATGTCAACATCAATTCCAAAAGAATGTGTAGGTGCATTTGGCAAGTGTTTAGTCTGTTGTGTGTCGGAATCAACATTTTTCAACAAGTGTTTTTCCGAAAGTCTTAATCCCTCCAGCTCGTTTGTTACTTGCTTCATACTAGGTCTATCCTCCCCTCTTACCTTTAAACAATTTTTTGCTATATTAGCAACTTCCATTATTTCCTCAAAATTACCTTCATTGAGAATGCGATCATCAATAATTTGAAGTAGGCGATCCTCTTTCATTGCAGTTTCAAAATACATCGCAAGATTTCTTTCACTTTCAGGCCTAAACATGGAAACTGCCTTCTCACCTGTTAGTAGCTCTGCCATAACAACACCAAAACTATAGACATCACTTTTTTCAGTTAATTGGCTAGTATGGAAGTATTCTGGGTCTAGGTACCCCAAAGTTCCCAACACCACAGTTGTTAATTGTGTGTGGTCAAGAGGAACCAATCTTGAAGCTCCAAAGTCAGACACTTTTGCTGTGTGTTTATCATCCAGAAGTATATTTGTAGTTTTCACATCTCTATGTATAATTGACATAGAAGTCTCAAAATGTATGTATGCTAGGGCTCCTGCAGTTTCTGATGCTATCTTCAGACGCTTTTCCCATGAGAGCGAGGATGATAGGTTTTTATCATGAATATGGTCATAAAGTGTCCCATTGGTGATGAATTCATATACTAGTAAGGGTACTTCAGTCTCAAGGCAACAACCTATTAACTTAACCACATTCTTATGGTTAGTTTTAGTAAGCACAAGCACTTCATTTATAAATTGCTCTATCTGGCTCTCATCAACAACATTAGATTTCTTAATGGCAACCACTTTAGCATCTGGTAAAACTCCTTTATAAACAGTTCCAAAGCCTCCATGACCAAAGACTCTACTTTTATCATAGTTTTTACTGGCCTTTTCAAGCTCTTCTGCGCTAAAGATTTTGGCTGGCTCAACAGATTCTTTGTGACTCAAGAGTTGTTGTCGTAAGATTAGGCCACCATTTTGTTGGAAGAACTTCTGTTTCAGTTTTATTTGCTTTTTTCTTTGCCTTACTGAATATACCCATGAACTTCCCACAACCAGGATCAAGAGGCTTATCAAGCTGACACCTGTAAATGTTCAAGCATGCATTTCGACCACATAGAATGTATCTCAATTTCTCCTTCATCAGTAAAAAAGACTTCAACAAAGTTAAGATTTCAATATGTAATATATAAAAATGTCCTACAAGGAGTATAGTTGAGTTTCGAGTTTTAAGTACTTAGCTAGTGATCATGATTAAAAAGAAAGATTTAGAGCCTAGTTGTAGCTAGTTACTGTTGGAGAAGCAAAGATCTTCCATTAGCGGATTTCAACCACGTTTCATACTAAAGCTAAGGTTACAAATTAACTTACCCATCTTAAAACATTAATTTTCTTATCTTAAAAGACTTTTGCATTAATCAAAATGGTTCATTTTAGACCAAATTATAATTATTGCATGGGAAGTAAGTGAGGTAATTGGGAAACCAAATCCATCATGCATGTATATATGTAGTTATATATATAGTAAATTAACAAGAAAAAAGAAAATAAAAGAGACGAGTAGTACTGTAATAGCGCCATTCCTATATGAGGAATGCTACACATCATCCCACACCACACACTTTATATATTAAAATATTATTTTTTATTTTTTTATTTTTTATTTCATTTTATTCTTATTAAATTAATTGAATTATTCTATTTATCATCCACACACTACATATTTATTATAGAGAAAATAAAAGTAAAAATTAAAATAAATGTGGTGTGTGAAATGTGAGAATGACAAGAAAAATTTTCTTTCTTATATATGTTATACATACCCAGGGCAATAATGATGCTCATGGATTGACTGAGTTTTCCACGAGTAGTACATTTGTAGCTCCCGTTAGTGTTGGTACATGTTGCAGTAGCATTGCAGGGATTCGGACTCTCTTTGCACTCATCAATATCTGAAACACATGAGCACCACAACTAGCCCGTCATCATCGAAATGCAGCCTTAATAGTTTGCTCATTTAAAAAGTACAACGACTGATTAATTTTAGCATCCAAAATGAGCTCAAATTTTGAGAGAGAGAGAGAGAAGGCTTATAAAGTAAATTGAATGAGTACAACATTTTTATTAATTAAACGCAGTATAATCACTTTGAAAATAATGTATAAATATGAGACTTATATGAAAAAAAAATTAATTTTTTAACAATATACAATACTCTTTTTTAAAAAGACTGTATGATATTTACATACTTTATAACTGTAAGTAGTATTACTCAATTAAGTATTACGTAAAAAACGAAGGTATGTACAAGATCATTTACCTTGGCAACTATCATCATGCCCATCAGGAAGGTATGGGTTCCCCTGATAACCTGTGGAGCACTTGCAAAGATACCCAAGACTGTTGCTGGATTCTACACAATTACTGTACGTTGCGCTGCATAAATAGCTTCTCATATTTTTCTGAGCATCTTTGCACGTCTTATTTCCAATTGCCCAATCAAGCACCAGGGGTACAGTCTCCCTGTTCGATAAATTTGTAAAATCTAAGGTGGAAAAGTTGTATGCCTCTGTTTCCCCTATAAAACTGAAACCACATGATTGCCCAGCGGGATGTGCGGCTCCATCAGTGTAAATCCTCTTAGTAGACAAAATATAATTCGTTGCTTGTTTTGGGATAGCAGAATGGCAACAGCCAAGGCCGGAGCAAGAGCCGTTAGCCAAATTAGCACCGTTGTCAGTGTCACAGAATGATATGCATCCAGCCATGAACTTATGATCATTTTCAGGTCCCTGCTGCGAGTTTCGAATGTTAGCGAAAAAGTTACAACCGACGGAAAAGATACCGTTCTTCATAGGTGAGATGCGAAAACTCGACAAGTTGAGCAAGGCAGAGAGGCGGCGGAGACTTGTCTGATTATCATACTGTGGATAATAGCAATTACGGACTACCAAGTTTGAGACTCGAAGTTCACCATCATCAAGGGAGATGTTGAGGACATCTATATCACCAACGCCCAGAAATGGTTTTGGGGGCTGGAAAGAGTGGTCACAGATGATGAGAAAAGATGGATCAAGGTAGCAGCCCTCGCCTGTACCAAACGGGTAGGGAATGTTAAAAGATCCGCATGTGCGGTTGCAGCTCGGATTATTGGGTTGAGTCAATACTGCTAAAACTAGCTGGACCCCAATAATTAGCAGTAGCAGCACTAGGTGTTGTTGCAAAAGCTTTCCATGCAAAGCCATGGCTGACCTTTCTGTATCTGATACGTGCTTCCAAAATAACTTATTGTTCTTTGCGCCTCCCTCTCATAAACCTAGCTGATATAGAGAGACTTTTATAAGTCTGGCCTGATGAACAGTTGAAAAGGACATAGATAATAAGAAGCATTAAAAATACATAAATCAATAAAATTATTTTCAGGTTGGTAGGAGGATTTATTATATAGAAGAAAACTTCACTTATTTCTCCAGCCAAAGTAAAAGTTGAAAAACTCTAGCTTTTCTATTATTAATAGAGGGTTAATTAATTTCGCTTTGATGTTTGATTTGTATCCTTAATGAGCTTATCAAGGGGCAGTGTTCTCATGAATAGATACTTTAGCCTTTAGATTATTTGACTCCTTATTTTCAGGAAAGTAAAATGGAGTCTTTTTCTGAGTACTACAAGGAAAAACTCATTAATTGCAGGAGAATCAGATAACTTTCTCCATATATAGCAGGTGATCTATGATCCTCACCTCTCGCTCTTGAGCAACTCTTTGGAATATCATGAGCCACTACGCTTCCTTCAGTTGCCACGCTTTCTCTTGATCTTTCGCTCGACGTTTTTTACAAGAACTTTAAACAGCCTAGCTAGTTTAATTAAATAAGAACGAAGATATATAACTAGCTAGACTTGTGTGTCCTCTAGCCAATTTACTCTTCTTTTTCCCCCTTACTGGTCGTAGGGGCCGACCATTCCAACCCTATCAGTATCATATTTTTTTTTAGTAGAAAAACACACGTTTCAAAAAACAAAACAACCTCAAATTTAAGTGTTCTAAACTGGTAAACAATCCAAATTTACATGTTATACTAGTTAATAATATAATACTACTAATTAAATTTATATTTTTTCTTAAGCTTAAACTTTTAGAATAATAATAGGTCATTTCACAATGCTCTCTAATAAAAAGATTAATAAATTTTTGAGTGTTTTTTGTATTTAGAAATTATATAATCTGGATGTATTGTTGAGTGTTGTTCGTATGTAGAAACTAATTCCACCCTTTGTAATATTGTTCGTATATTAGTAAATAATAGTATTTAGGGATAGCTACGTAAATTAGTGAAGGGAGTTATGAACTTTTAAAACAACAAATGGGGTACTCAAGAGGTAAACGTGACTTTGATCCCACATGTCTGCAAACAGCTAGAAAAAAAATAAACGACAAACCAGATGATTCAATAAAAGGTGTCTTATAGAAAGTCAAAAGTAGGAGACTGCAGGGAAATTGCATGCATGAGAGGAACACAGACTTCCATCACAGTAGGTCAATGATCCTCGCATGAAGACAGTTCTATAATTTTGGAAAGAGTGATGCTACGCTTTCCGAAAAAGCAAATGATCCAATAAAAGGTGTCTTATAGAAAGCCAAAAGTAGTAGAGTAGGAAAGAAGACAGGGAAATTGCATGCATTAGAGGAACACGACATCCATCACGAGTAGGTCAATGATTTAGGATCCTCGCATTTCGATGTCCAGAATCTCTTTAGAATATTAGCCACATTCATAAGCTGCCCCACTACTTTTCCTTCATTTGCCAAAGGCTTCTCGAGAACTTTAAATATTCCACTCTCCTCTGGATTAAAGTAAAGAAATACATAACTTCAAATATTTCCTCGCCGTGACCCACACGTAATAAATTTTCGGTCTTCCTTGTCTTTGCCGTAAGTGGTTATTTTTCTTTGAGTAATTTTAGGGAACAGTTACTGTTCATAGGTTTTTATAGGGTGTAAAGATACTCTTCATAAAATATATAGATATTTTTTATAGGGTATGTAGTGTGCAATAATAAATAGTAGCTGCTCTCAATATTTTCTCTTTTTCTTTTTCTTTTTCTTTAGATCCCTGTAATTGCGCCAGGTTTCACGCATTATTTTCCACTCTCAGTGACCGCCGACCCACATGTATTTTGTTTATTTCTTTGAATCCTTTTTTTCCGCCGAACCGAAGAATTTTTAATTTTTCTTCTCCATTTCCCTCCCAATAGCATATAATTTGTCCGCACCAAATCTCTCACCTACCCTCAACGAATCTCTCCACAACTCTGTCATTCTTGACCTTTTTGATTCTCTTTATTTTTTTTATTTCTCGGACCAGCAACTCACCCAGCACCATCGAGCTGCACCCCGAGTCGAAAGCCTTTGTTCTACACTACACAAAGCAGAGCACACACGAACCACCACCTTAAGCACATCCGACGGCAATATTCATGCACCCTCCAAGCACCACCATGAGATCCAGCCGAATCAACCAGCTTTCTGTTTTCTTTCTAGACCTGCCAACCAAAGCCCACCGTCCAATCATGCTCGGCAGCTTGCAAATAACATCAAACCTCTGTTTTCGCCGATTAAAACAGAGCAAACAGCATTGGCATTGGCTTGATCAAAAACCTAATCAAATGCAAAATATGACTTATTTCATCAAAACACAGCTGCATTGGGTTAGCCAAGGGAATAAGTGAGAAACTTTGAGCTACAGTAAAACTATGAGTTCCTTCATTATTATCCGTGAATTTGCTGATCTATCTTTTTAACTTAGCTAGAGGCGGGCAACTTTTCTATCTTTTTTCTTTTTCGTTTTCATTATTATTCTTCATTTGCTGATCTGAAAATTATTTGTGCATTTTACGACTAAGGATAAAACCAAGATAAAAAAATAATGCATTAAAACATTAACATCACGACTTCTATGCAAAAAGTAGGAGAAAGCTAATTAATTACCTACAAAAATATTTCTTATCCGAAGACTAGTCCACGATCGAGCAATAATGGAAGCATTCTGTTTTCTTTCCATTTCAGCCATAAATAATAAATTAATTATTAAATTAGCAAGCGAAGGACTATACAAATGAAGTCTTTGGCGAGCAAGGATGCTTTTCTCATGATGGGCTACAAGGAAAAGTTATCATGAACACATACACGTACTAGTACTCTTAGATCAAGGTATTCCAATTAATATAATGTATTTAATTTGTGTATGGTATTGATGATGAATATTGTCAGAAAGTGTCACGAGGTAATTTGTCATGTCGATTAGGACCATTCTATATAGGTTATTTCCCCCAAGAATATCATTATATTGGAGTACCAATACTGGATTTAGCTAAAAGCTTTAATTGTAAAGTGTGAAAAGGCTAATAATTCATTTCACTAAACACTCACAAAAGCTTTCATGATCAATATTACTGCACATCTCATATGATAGATAGAACACGTTACATTGAAATCACTCAAAAGAGAATATCAAATATATACATATCACAGCACCAAACCACGTCGTACATGAACATGATAAAGCTATGATGATCACATTCTTTCAATCTTAAAACATGCATACAAGGAGACCAAATTTCCTTTCATTGAGCAGAAAACCCAAAAGAGGAACCTTCGAAAAGTTATTGTTCAAGATTTGGAGGTCAGAGAGACAAGAAAAGATGGTGAAGCTAGAAAGCATGTGAAGAATCTATGGAGAGAGAGAGAGAGAGAGACCTAGGGGGGTGGGAAGAGATCAGATTGGAGGAAAGAAGGGGGTTGAGAGCCAGAGCCAGAAAGAGAGAGTAAGGTAACACTAGTAGGCCGTGGTGATCAAGGGCAAATAAACAACTGGAGAAAATGAGTGTGGATGGCTAGCGATGAGTGGTGATCATGATGAATGTCGACGATGAGGATGAAAAAATTATCTCACATCATTATTTGTTGGTTTCAGTACTTGATTTCTCATGTTGTCAACCCCAACAATGGTACTGATAGAAGAGCCGCTGATGTCAAAATCAATTCCCAAAAACTGTGTAGGTGCATTGGGCAGGTGCTTAGTTTGTTGTGTTAATCAACCTTTTTCAGTGAGTGTTTTTCCAAAAGTCTTAATCCCTCAAGCTCCTTTGTCACTTGCTTCATACTAGGTTTATCCTCCCCCCTTACCTTTAAACAATTTTTTGCTATATTAGCAACTTCCATTATTTCTTCAATGTCAACTTCTTTGAGAATGCAATCATCAATAATTTGAAGTAGGCGATTCTCTTTCATTGCAGTTTCAAAAACATTGCCAGATTTCTTTCACTTTCAAGCCTAAACATGGAAACTGCCTTCTCACCAGTTAGTAGTTCTGCAATGACAACACCAAAGCTATAGACATCACTTTTTTCAATTAAGTGGCTAGAATGGAAGTATTCTGGGTCCAGGTACCCCAAAGTTGCCAACACCATGGTCGTTAATTGTGTGTGGTCAAGAAGAACCGGTCTTGAAGCTCTAAAGTCAGACACTTTTGCTGCGTATTTATCATCCAGAAGTATATTTGTAGTTTTCACATCTCTATGTATAATTGACATAGAAGTCTCAAAATGTATGTATGCTAGGGCTCCTACAGTTTCTGATGCTATCTTCAGACGCTTTTCCCATGAGAGCAAGGATGATAGGCTTTTATCATGAATATGGTAAAAAAATGTCCCGTTTGTGATAAACTCATATACTAGTAAGGGTACAATGGTCTAAAGGCAACAACCTATTAACTTAACCACATTCTTATGGTTCGTTTTAGTCAGCACAAGCACTTCATTTATAAATTGCTCGATCTGACTTTGATCAACAACATTGGACTTCTTAATAGCAACCACTTTGTTATCTGATAAAACTCCTTTATAAACAGTTCCAAAGCCTCCATGACCAAGGACTCTACTTTTATCATAGTTGTTAGTGGCCTTTTCAAGCTCTTCTGCACTAAAGATTTTGGCTGACTCAACAGATTCTTTGTGACTCAGGAGTTGTTGTCGTAAGATTAGGCCACCATTTTGTTGGAAGAACTTCTGTTTCAGTTTTAACCACATAGAATGTATCTCAATTTCTCCTTCAATCACTAACAAAGACTTCAACAAAGTTGAGATTCAATATGTAATATATAAAAATGTCCTACAAGGAGTATAGTCGAGTTTCGAATTTTAACTTAGCTAGTGATCATGATTAAAAAGAAGAAAGATTTAAAGCCTACCTGTAGCTAGTGACTATTGGAGAAGCAAAGATCTTCCGTTAGCGGATTTCAACCGCGTTTCATACTAAAGCTAAGGCTACAAATTAACTTAACCATCTTAAAACATTAATTTTCTCATCTTAAAATACTTTTGCATTAATCAAAATGGTTGATTTGAGACCAAATTAATTATTGCATGGGAAGTGAGTGAGGTAATTGGGAAACCAAATCCATCATGCACGTATATATGTAGTTAATACCATCATTCCTATATATGTTATACATACCCAGGGCAATAATGATGATCTTGGATTGGCCTTTTCGACTACAACCTGTTCCAGGCGGCATCATCCCATCGCCTTCATATCCATTGGGACATATACATGCATAGCTCCCGTTTGTGTTGGTACATGTTGCAGTAGCATTGCAGGGATTCTGATCAATATCTGAAACACGTGAGTACTACAGTTAGTCCGTCATCATCGAAATACAGCCTTAATAGTTTGCTAATTTAACAAATGACCCAAGTCATATTTATAACTTTGAATAATTAATTAAGAAAAAGATTCCCCATCATAATACATGGACTATGATCTTGACTTCCCTCATAGTTTATAGGTCTATGGACTATGATCCTCACCTAATTACGCTCTTGAGCAACTTCTTGGAATATTAATTAGCCTATTCCTTCACCTCCCTCATGACTGTTTCCTGTAAGGTTTGAGAGAAAAATTTAATAATAAAAGAATTATTAGAATACTAACCTCTCGTCATCATTAATCAAGTATTCGCAAGAACTGATTATTTTTGAATTTTGTACCCTCACAGATTTCTACATAGAGGTTTTCAACCTATCTCTTTATTTTCATTAATGTATATGGCTAATGGTGGTCTTCCTTACTTGCGACTTTCGTAAAGCCATGCCGGGTAAGTTATTCTTTTGGTATTAATTTTTCTGATATTCCTTTTTGCATGTGCTTTTTCTTACAGGTATTCTTTTTTGTGTTGGGTTTCTTTCTTGTACTCTATGGCATTGTATTAGGATGTAATTTCATAATGTTTTGCTTTTTAGTTTTTTGATGTCTGGTTTTGGATTATTTGCTCATTTGTAACCCACATATATCTTATTGTAATTATGGTTTTCCTCAGCCACAAGTGAAGGTAATCAATAAAATTAAGATACCGTTTTTTTTTTTTTTTTTTTTTTAAATGTAGCTAATCGAGAATCACATGCTTTTAGATATAAATAGGCCAAGACCCTTATCCAAAACTTTCTAAGACCTCGTTTGGATAGTCAAAC
This sequence comes from Carya illinoinensis, assembly GCF_018687715.1. NCBI lineage: Eukaryota > Viridiplantae > Streptophyta > Magnoliopsida > Fagales > Juglandaceae > Carya > Carya illinoinensis. The sequence goes on from NC_056766.1 coordinate 3,749,482, forward strand.
GAGATGAGATGATCTGTAAATAATAGTGAAATGGTTTGTAAATAGAAGTGAAATAATTTTAGTTATGATATTTTATGAGATTTTAGGAAATGATAAGAGAGAAAATATTGAATAAAAATATTATAAAGTTAAAATATCGTTTGAATAAAATTTTTTAATATTATTTTTGTTTTGAAATTTAAAAAAGTTAAATTATTTTTTGTGTTTCATTTGAAAGCTTAAAAAAGTTGTAATGATTCGATGAAAAAATTGAAAATTGAAATTGAAAAGTATTTGTGTTTGTAGTGTTTAGATATTGAGATAATATGAGATGTAAAAATCTTACAATCTAAACGGGGTCTAAGTGTTGTTCAATTCATTCCATCAAGGAATATAACTTTCATTTCCACCAATTATATTTATTTTAATTATCCAGAATTGAAAACCAATAAAGAATCTTTTCAAATAAATAAATATATAATATATTTAAAAGGATGTTGCACGTACGTCTCCTTGTCCTTTGATTTCCTTCATTTGATATCTCTACTTCGACATATCAATTTGTCTCCTTTTTCCCCCCTTTAGGGTGTTACTTGATTGTTAACTGGTAGCTTCAGTTTTTCTCCGAACTATCTCCCGAGACACGATAGATGGATGTTCATGATCAAAATGCCATTATCAATTACCAAATAGAGTGTGTGTGTGTGTTTTTTTTTTTTTTTGAAAGGAAAGTTGTTTGTATATTCAACTTAAAGACAAAGAAGAGTACATATTACATTGAGGCTGACCGGCCCTTGTAGATGACTCCTCAGAAACTTCTAAAGCTTCCTTAGCTAAACAATGAGCTTTTTGATTGCCACTTCTTCTAACAAAAGAAACACTGCAGTGAATAAAATTAGAGAGAAATGCTCTAGTGTCTGAAAAAACCAAGCCCACACTATCCCACCTCTCCCTGTGAAGGCTAAGACCCTGGACCACCTGCAGAGAATCACCCTCCAATACCACTGAGGACAGGTTGAGCTCGAATGCAAACATAGCTGCATGAAGTCCTCCCATAGCCTCTGCCAGCAAAGGAGCAACACAGCCTTCCCTTGCTACCCTCTTTACAGCAACCACATTACCCCTATGATCTCGAGCTATCAGACCAAACCCCACCCTGTCATGTGCTTCACTCACGGGTATGGTATGGTCCTCCTCTTCCTCCTTCGAGTAAGAGTGTGGTTATAGTCTTCTTACACCAGTAGGGAGAGCTGGTCTCTCGGGTGAGAGCTACAGTCAATGCAGACCTTGGTTATGGAGGAAGAGGACCTTTCCAAGAGGTGGGAGAGACTGCATCTATCTCAAGAGGAAAGCAAGGTATTTCATGTCTCGGATGAAGGAAAGTCAGGGAACTCCACAAGATGGAAGTACTGTATCATTGGTGGTATACTGGTGGACAAAGGAATAAGCCATGAAGCATTTCGGGTGACAATGTCTCAAGTGTGGAAGTTAGATGGTTGGGTGCAATTTAAGGATCTTGGCAACCACAAATTCTTGATTGAATTCCAACATCTTGCTGATAAGGACAGAGTACTAGGGGGAAGACCCTGGTTCTTTGATCGTAACCTCCTGTCCCTTCAAGAAGTTGATGAGAAAATGCCCATGAACTCTGTTAACTTTAATTTCGAACCCTTCTGGGTACAGTTGCATGGGCTCCCCTTGGCTGTAATGACTGTGGAAGTTGGTACTCAGCTGGGTGCTGCCATTGGGGAAGTAATCCGTGTAGACGCTGATTCAAATGGATGGGCTTGGGGCAGATGTATGAGAGTGAGAGTGGCTGTGAACTTAAACAAACCACTACTGAGGGGGAAGTGGTTAGAGATGGGAAACCAGACACACTGGATCTCATGTAAATATAAAGAGTCCAAAACATATGCTTTACATGTGGTATCTTATCACACAAAGGCCGAATATGTAGTAAATCTAAGGGGGAAAGATCAGAGGAAGGAATGCTAAGAGAGCAGTTTGGTCCATGGATCAGAGCTCAACCCATGAACTCCTCCATTTTTGACTTCCGTAAGTATGGTGGCTCGGGGGGGTCTAACCACCAGAAGGGGTGGAACAAAGAAGCAGAGGAAACCGCAGTTAATGCTGATAAGAAAGATGTAAGGGACAGCAACTTGGTGAATCACCTCGAGCCAATCAAAGAGCCTCCTACAAGGAGAATTGTAGCTCTGCCCTCTAAGTCAGAAGGGGTTGGTGAGGATTGCACGGTACTTGGCTCTAAGGATGGGACATACAGGCCTGATCAGAAATCTAAGTTGAAAGGCCAGGATGCAAAGGAAGAGGCTATGATCAATGCAGGTCCTCAGATAGATACTGATATGGTGACCACCCGAGAGGACATGTTCCAGGTGGAAACAGAAGATTATCAGGCTTCTCAACCTAGCCTGCTGGAGAGTATATGCACCATAAGCAAGGGCCCTTTGGGAGTTTTTCAAAAATCAGATGAGGTGGACAAATACTCTGCTGGAAGCATGATAAAGAAAAGGGGATCTACGTGGAAAAGAAAAGCTAGAGAGGTGAGTCCTCGTGTGACTAGAGCAAGAGATGCTAGTTCTAAGAAGAGGGGCACCAGTGGTAGTAGCCTTGAGGGGGAGGTGGGCCTGACAAGGAAAAAGCTCAGGTTGTCTGGTCCCACTACAGTAAACACTTCCAGTTCTCAGTTGGTGGAGGCTGTTTTGCAGCCCCCACCAAGGGCCATGATAGGCCTTACCTGGAACTGTAGGGGGCTTGGGAACCCCCGTACAGTTAGAGAGCTCCATATGTTGGTGAAAACTAAGTGGCCCAAGTTCATTTTCTTAATAGAAACTAAATGTGGTAGGAACAAAGTTGAGGAGGTGAGATCAAGGGTGGGTTTTGACTGTTCTATAGTGGTTGAAAGTAGGGGATTGAGTGGAGGACTGGCCTTTATGTGGCATAGTGAAGATAATTTCATCCTGCAATCTTATTCTCAGCACCACATTTCTATGCTTCTGCAAATGGAACACAACAGTGAACAAATCCTGTTAACTGGTTTTTATGGCTCGCCAGTAACAGCTCATAGGAGAGACAGTTGGAAGCTTTTGAACTTTTTGAAACCAAGAGAGGGCCTGGCATGGCTTTGCTTTGGAGACTTCAATGAGATTCTGCGCCTACATGAGAAGTAGGGGGGAGCAGTGAGACCTTACCACCAGATGGAAGAATTTAGCAGAAGTTTGATTGAGTGTGGCCTGAGTGATATGGGCTTTGAAGGCAATAAATTCACATGGTGTAATAATAGAGAGGGGCCTTTTTTCACCAAGGAAAGACTAGATCGTGCATTGGGAAATTTGGAATTGACCTTGAACTTCTCTGAATGTTGCATCCAGGCTCTAGCAGCACAATCTTCAGACCATAGTCCTCTTGTAATGCATCTAAAGCAGGGTGGGAGAAGGTATATCAGCAACGGGAATGGGAAGGAGAGAATTTTCAGATATGAAGCCTCATGGAAAATGCATAAAGATTGCAATACAATAGTAACCAACTGCTGGTCCCCTTAACTGCATCAAAGAGGTTCGCATATGTGGTGGTCTCAGCAATGTTTGAGCAAGTGCAAAGAAGGCCTAGTGAAGTGGAGTAATACCATCCTTAAACAACAAAGGAAAGTTATTCAATTGAAGCTGGCTCAATTGGCTATTCTGCAGGAAGACAACACTGGAGCAGACAATAGTACTATCAGGGAGCTTCAGCTGGAGCTTGACAAGCTACTTGAAGAAGAAAATGTCAAATGGAAGCAAAGAGCTAAGCAAGTTTGGCTTAAAAATGGAGACAGTAATTCCAAGTTCTTCCATAGATGTGCCAACCAGAGAAGGAAAACTAATGAGATCAAATGCTTGGTTAGGGAAGATGGTAGCCTGTCCAGGGATTTAGAGGAAATTTCTGAGTGTTTTGGGAATTACTACCAGTCCCTTTTCACTTCAGATGACCCTGTGGGTATTGATGGATGTATAGCCAGGCTTAACAGAAAGGTGGACAGGAACATGAACTCCTTACTGGATGCAGATTTCTCAGCTGGTGAGGTGAAAGAAGCTTTGTTTCAGATGAACCCCCTCGGGTCACCAGGACCAGATGGATTCCCTGCTGAATTCTACCAAGCTCACTGGAATATAGTTGGTGATAAGGTTACTCAAGCTGTTCTAGAGGTCCTCAACTCAGGGGGAGATATCAGTGGTATAAACCAAACTTTTATAGTGCTCATTCCCAAGGCTAAAGGACCTAAAACTGTCAAGGAATTCAGACCTATCTCGCTGTGCAATGTGTTATACAAAGTAGTATCAAAGGTCATTTCCAATAGGCTTAAGTTAATCCTCCCTCTAATTGTATCCCAAACACAAAGTGCTTTTGTCCCCGGGAGAATGATCCTTGATAATGTAATTGTTGCTTTTGAAACCATGCACTCTATGTCAATTCGAGGGGGGAGACAGCAAGGTCATATGGCCATTAGGCTTGATATGAGCAAAGCATATGACAGGGTTGAGTGGGTCTTCTTACAAGCTGTTATGGTCAAGCTGGGATTTTCAGAGAAGTGGATCAGATTGGTTATGGGCTGTGTAACAAGTGTGTCTTACTCTCTGCTCCTTAATGGGTCCTCACAGGGTTTCTTTAAACCATCAAGGGGCATTAGGCAGGGGGATCCCCTCTCCCCATACCTTTTCCTGCTAGTGTCTGAGGTGCTTAGCAGTCTCCTTAATCATGCTGAAAGGAATAGAAGAATTCATGGCTTTCCTATAGGTAGGGGGCAGATTAACATCAACCACTTGCTCTTTGCAGATGATTGCTTGCTGTTTTGTAGAGCAAAAGCTGAGGAATGGGCCACTATTAACTATCTACTCAGTATTTACGAAGGGGCCTCGGGTCAGAAGATCAACAAGGATAAAACCTCAATCTACTTCAGTGCCAATACCAAACCAGAAGCTAAAGACTACATATTGGGGTTAGCTGGCACTAGAGCTACCAAGTGCTATGAGAGGTATCTTGGTCTGCCTTCTCTGGTAGGTAGATCAAGGTACAAAGCTTTCAAAAACATTATTGACAGAGTTAAAAGTAAAGTGACCAACTGGAAGACAAAGCTCCTCTCACAGGTAGGGAAAGAGGTTCTCCTCAAAGCAGTCATCCAGGCTCTTCCAACATATAGTATGGGAGTTTTCAAGCTCCCTAAAGTGTTATTGATGGAAATCAACAAGGTGATGAACCAGTTCTGGTGGGGCAAGCAGGATAAGGGTAATAAAGTGCATTGGGTCTCCTGGAGTCAAATGGGAAAATCAAAGGAGTCAGGAGGGATGGGGTTCTGAGACTTTGAGTGTTTCAACACGGCACTCCTGGCTAAGCAAGCATGGTGCATCATCCAGTTCCCAGCATCTCTGGCCTCCCAAGTCCTCAAGGCAAAATATTTCAGGAACTCTAGTTTTCTTCAGGCCAAGTTGGGGGCCAGACCTTCTCTTATTTGGAGGAGTATTTATTCCTCAAGGGCTCTAATTGAGAAAGGTTCAATATGGAGAATTGGTAATGGAAAGGAGACTAAAATATGGAAGGATAGATGGTTACCTCAACCTTCATCTTTCATGGTTCAAGGACACGGGCTAATCAATGATGAGGAAGCTATGGTAGCTGAACTTATAAATGAAAACACCAAACAGTGGGACAGGGAAAAGATCCTAAGATTGCTTGGACCTTCAAATGCTGCAGTGATCCAGAAGATTCATGAGAGCACGAGTGGAGCAAGGGATAGGCTTGTCTGGTTAGGCACTAAGGATGGTGGTTTCACAGTAAGGAGTGCATATCATTTGCAAAAGGAACTCACAACAGGTCAGAAGGGTCAGTCATCAAGTGGATCTCTTGATTTCAGAAACTGGACTTGTTTTTGGAAATTAAAGATTCCCAATGCAGTCAAGGTTTTTCTATGGAGAGCATGCTTAGAATCATTGCCTACAATGTCGAACCTCTTCAAGAAGAAGATTGTGAGCTCTCCTCTCTGCCCAGTTTGCTGCAGTTCTGATGAGACAGCAGGTCACATTCTGTGGAACTGTCCCTCAACCATGGACGTGTGGAGTTATGGTCCAAAGAGAATCCAAAAAAGCTCTGTGAGGGCAGAGAGCTTTTTCAAGATCATTGAGGAGCTAAGGGACCTATGTGACATACAAACATTGGAGGCTTTTGCTATGACAGCAAGGGATATCTGGCAAAGAAGAAACAAGCTGGTTTTTGAGGGATCCTTTCTACATCCTAGACTTCTAGCACAGAGGGCTGCCCATCAACTGGAGGACTTTAAACTGGCTCAGGTGGTTCCAATGTCTGGCTCCCGCTTGCACACCAACCAGGCATCCATATGGTCTCCTCCTCCAGAGGGAACTGTAAAGGTAAATTGGGATGCAGCCGTGAGTGAAATAGAGTGTGTGTTTAAACTCGATCAAACGTTGATAGAATATTAATGAAACTTGATGCGCTGATCTATATACATTCATGTTATAGTATATTTTTAATCAGGTTTTAAGAGATTTTGCTAAATTAAGAAGTTAGGATTCATGCAAGTTTGAGATATAAATGAATTGGTGAGGCTTGAATCATGATCTCTGATTTATATTCTATGGAATCAGTCAATATTATGATTTAAATTGCTTAAAATCATTATAAAAAACAACCTCAAGAATTTCGTTTATTTCCCACCGTAGCTCCTATAATAGGCCACTGTAGCTATGCGCATGCTGCATGCAGTATCTTATTTTAAAGACCAGAAATAAATTAAATTACTAATCCATAGGGTAATATCAATTACGAAAAACAATGCTAGCTACCGGCCACCTATTTTTTCCATATCTCTCTTGTTTATAAGATTACTTTTTTGTCCTTATTTTTTTCAGTCCGATGGAGGCCATCAACTTCCATGTCTTGTTCTGTTGTGAGCGTGAATCCGGGAGAGCCGTAATGGCTCTCACATCATGTCTACATTCAATGGTATTAGTCATGCCCACATCGCCCATCTTGGGGCTATTAGCTAGCAAATATGTTTTGAGAAAATTAAAAATCTTTCACATCTCAGATGTTTTTTTTATTTACGGAAACTAATGAAAAAACGGTCCGCATGCATCATGTTTTTTTGTTTTGTGGTTAAGCATGTTTAGATAAAAAGTGATTTTTATGTCTAGAAAGTATAAATTCTTTCACCCCCAAATACAAGTATTTAAGTAACAATTAATCTACCCATGATTCACAATTAATAAAAACTTAACACACATGATGGAACGATCGAGTACTCTCAAAGCGGACACCTACGGCATTGCAAAAGATCCTCCACTGCGGCCACACATTTCTTTTGCGACGACATACATATGCTGGGAATGTTTCATTCTTTTGGGGCGGTATAGTATAGGAAATAAATTCATTTCCGGCGACATACTAGCCAAAATTGCAATTGCTCAATTCCGGCTACTGGCACACAAAAGTAGCCGCTATTAGAGAACCAAGAAAATTTTTTTCAAAAAATTTAAAAAATTGGCAAAAATATCCATCATTTCTGACAAAAACAACAGCCTTTAATTTGATAAAACTTTGTCACAAAATATTTTCCGAAATTAATTTTCATATTTGCGGCTATGGGTATATTCGTCGTAAATAGTTAGTTTTTCGCCTCAAATACTCTTGGATTTTCCAGAATAATTTCTTGACGTTTTGGAACCAGCAAAATTTATTCCTGGTGTGTGATTTTTTTTCCTGATATTTATTTCTTTTATGACAGGTAATTGCTTACTAAAAAAATTAAAAAATGCTAAATGTGGAGAAATTTATATTTGCTTGCCACCATTATTCAAATTACCTCAACGTGCATATTTGAAATTCATCACTTTTTAGTCTTAAGTTTTACACAATACCATCTAACATATCACAATGGAATGTAAATTTACAAGTGGAATTATTTCTTCATGGGTTCAACTTTGATTCCATCTGTGACAACTTCTGAAACGTTTTTGCTCCATATTTCTTGATACCTTGGTTCAATCCTATGAGAAACAAGAGTACAAAATAGATCATGAGGTTTTAGATTTATATCTCTTAGATGGTGAGAATTGATTAGAAGTATCAAGTCAAAATAAATACTTAAAACCAAACCAGCAAACATAAAATTAAATTAATACATAGTACTCACAGTTGTATTCAGTCCATCCCCAATTGCCTATTTTACAAGATCATACACTACTAGCTTATTTGAAAGCACCAAATCTGAAATTTCAATTCCATCTATGATTTATTAAATGAGAAACCATCAGTCATAAATAAATCATTATAAAATCTAGGTGCGAATGAGAGAGTATATGTTAAATTTTATATGGAAATGTAATTCTATACTGCACCTTCCAAAATAGTCATTTAGCTTCCATCCTCAGACATCCCACTCTTCTGCCAACCGATACACCACACATCATTCTGCAAAATGTCATGAAAACATGATACATACCTATGTGTGTATAAATGACCAACAACTTCCAAGTGACCAATTGGTGGCAAGAGAATCGTACATTGACAAAAGCTACAAAACATTCTCAAAACCTAACAATACACTACCTACCTCACACCAGCAAACAGATGAACAAAATTTTGTCTAAGTAGGAGACATTTTGTTTTAATATATTACTTTAATCTTCATCTCCTTACCAAAATTCACAAAAGATTGTTTATCCTCCAAAATGAGTAACTAACTATGTAGGTTGCTGAGTCTCTCTATGAGACTCTCCCTGGGTCTGCCTTTCTAACTCATATCTCTCCATAAACTTGTCGTATTTGGCTTGTCTTTTCATTAGTAACATGACATTCTCTTGAAAGTCATCATGCTGACCCTTATAATCTGAAGCAGCTTTTTCAAACCTTTTTGCACGTTCATTTAATTCTTCTATTCGGGCATCAGCTGCTTCTCTAGATAACTCAGGAATAACCATCTCGCCGAGCCCCCTTACATATCCTGATTTAATTCCTCCTTAAAGATTGTTGTTGCAGCCTCCTTAACTCCTTTAGCATATTCCCTATATCCAAATTTATCAGTGATTTGCATCCAACTCTTGTCCATCTAGAAATAAGTAGAGGTGCAAAAGTTGTCTAGTAAGGGATAAATGCAGCATAATGCCATGTAGATCAGAGGTTAAATCAGTTAGTAAGAACAATAAAAAAATAGAAACGTGAAAAGAAGAAGAAGAGGGCCGGAGAGATAGAAATGCTCTATGTTGTATGTTTTGTAGAGGCAAAAATTGGCTAGGATTAGATGACTATATGATAAGGCTTATCTTATCATTATATTTAAAATTATTGGATGAATATAAAATAAGTATTGATTTATCTCTAAACAATGTTGAGTCTATCTAGAAGTCTTTGGTATTGTTTAGATAAGTCATTGGGGTTAAAATTGAGTCCTGGTAGATCTGTATTTATCTAGAAGAAAGCTGAACAGAGATTAGTTAAGACAGAAGAATGTTATCGCGAAATGTTAGCAGTTCGTCGGAACACATTTTCGCCACTGTTGCTAACTGTCCGCAGAATCCTACTATGACTGGAACTCTTTCCAAACTTTCTATTTAAAGGGATTCAATTTTGTATCTCAGTAAGGACTTTGAGCCACGAATTCTAGAGAGTATATTCTGAGCATTTATGAGTATGATCTTTTTGAGTGTGAAGTAACATCGATTGGATTTCAGCCTAAGGAGTTCCAGAAGGGAAGTCAACATTTGAAGATCGCCAGAGGTTCTGGCTACTACTACAATAGAAGACAAACGAGTCGTTTGTCTAGACAAGTAAGAGAGTCAAATTGCAAAGGTTTTGTAATTGATGATTGCTTGTAATTGTTCTTCAAATAATAAGATTGACTTTCCTAAATTTGGCTGCCCCGTAGGGTTTTACCTTTAAAGAGTTATTTAAAGGGTTTCCCTTTGTAACCAATCATTGTATCTTACAAAGTTGATTATTTATTCTAAATTATTTTATTCGTTTCATAATTTTGATAATTGAGATCTAACCTATTTGTTCAAGGAAATTGGTAGACAATTTCGTGATTTTACAGGGGTAGTTGGTGAATTTCAATTGGCATCAGAGCGTGGTTCACTCATTCGAGTGTGATTTGTGCTCTTGAAAATCATGTCGACATCATTATATGTTCCACCACACTTTGATGGGGAAAACTATGCTTATTGGAAAGTTCGTATGATGGCTTTCCTCAAGTCATTGGATGAATGTGTATGGCATTCGATTGAATGAGGATGGACTAAACCCGAGACATCTATAGATGCTTGGACAAAAGATGAAATCAACAATTGCAATTTGAATAGCAAAGGACTTAACGCTATTTTCATGGCGATATCCCTCGAAGAATTTAAAAGAATCTCTATGTGTGAGATTGCTAAAGAAGGTTGGGATACTTTGGAGGTTACACATGAAGGCACAAGAATGGTAAAAAATTCGAAATTGCATATGCTAACCTCAAAATTTGAAGAGATTAAAATGTTGGAAGACGAAAATTTTAATGATTTTTATGCTAAACTGAATGATATTGTGAATTCCAGGTTTAATCTTGGCAAGAAGGTGGAGGATTTAAGGATCGTGAGGAAGATTCTAAGGTCTTTACCTGAAAGATTTCGACCCAAAGTTACTGCTATTGAAGAAAGTAAAGATCTGGATGCAATAAGGATAGAAGAGCTGGTAGGTTCTTTACAAACGTATGAATCTTCGCTTTCTCAAGCAAGAAAAGGTAAGTCCATTGCCTTAAAAACTATAGAAGAAAATCATGAGAATTTTTCTGATGAAAAAAGTCTAAATGATGAGGAGATTGTTCTGCTTGCGAGAAAATTCAGAAAATTTATGTTTAATAAAAAGGCAAGTGGTAAACAAAAACGAGGAAAAATTATTTTTGTTAAGAAAAACGAATCTGGAAATTGGAAGAAAGAAAAAACTGAGAAAAAGGATAAGGTACAGTGTCATGAATGTTCTGGGTATGGTCATATAAGAATTGAGTGTCCAAATTTCAAGAAAAATAAAGGAAAAGTGTTGAATGTCATACTTAGCAATAGTTCAGATTCTGAAAGTTCAAACTGATCTTCTGATGGTGAAAAATCTTTTATGACTTTCTCTACTATTGTGAATGATTTGCTTGAAATTATACTAACAAAATCTGAAAGTGGTTGTGATTACAGTGATTTGGATGTATCACTTGTTGATGCTGATCAAGAACTGAGTTTAAAGGAAGCTTACAATGATGTGTGTGAAGAAGTAATCAAATTAAAGAAACTCAACAAGAAACTGTACAAGAAATTCACTGATATTGAGAGTGAGAAAAGTAACTTGTTTGAGGCATTAAAAATTTTTGGTATTGAAATAGCAAGATTAAGGGATAAAAAAATTGCACTAGAAAAGGAATTGGAAAAGGTTTAAGAAAAAACAGCAACACAAAAATTAGAAGAGATGTTGAGTGTTCAAAAGATGAGTAGTGATAGAACTGGCCTAGGGTACACGACTTCAAAGGAGAAAGAAAAACTGGTCTCATCATCCGCTGCCACAATTTCCAAATGTATTGTTTTTGTTAAAGGAAGTCAAGGTAAGAGTTTTCAAAATCATGCTGAATCTAAGCCAGTTTATTCAAAAAGTTTGCATGGTAAATTTATTCCTACTTGTTGTTATTGTGGTGTTGTTGGTCATATAAGGCCAAATTGATTTGACTTGAATAAAGTGAAGAAAAATGGAGGTGAAAGAAATCTAAAAGGGAAAGGAAAGAGTCTAGAGAATCAAGTTTGTGATATGAGTCAACAAATTAATTTTTTAATTCTCAAACTTGGTGAACTAGCAGATTTTTGCTTTCAAAATAAAGAAAAGATCATACAAAGTGGTGTTGATGAAAAGAATAGGCTAAAATTTAAAGCAAAGTGGGTGGTCAAAGTAGATGCCATGTCACATTAATTAATAGGACTACTTGCATGTTCTTGCATTCTTTATATTATTTCATTAGTCTAGGATATGTATTTTATTTTTCTATTTTTCTTTTATGTTTATGTTTTTCAGTTTTAAATAAGAAAAATATAATATAATTTTTTTTTCTGGTTTGGTACAAAGGTTTTCTTTAAAAGAAAGTACATGCTTGATATGTCAAAATTTGAGTACTTATGTTATTACTTAATAAATTCTTGAACCTATGCATCTCTCTATTTTATGTGATTCACTTTATCTTAGCAAAGTTCATTTTGAATGCACATTGAGGAACTTATATGTATGCATTTTATAATTAAAGTTCACATTATTTAATGAGATGCTCATCAAAGAGGGAGTCCATGCCTTGAATTGACTAATACTAGTTGAACCTAGTACATCAATAAAGAACTCTCATCTTGCCAAACACAAAAAGTTGATCCATATAGGACAAGTCGATGTTAATTCATTGCCGAAAAAGAAAAAACACTCTACACGAATCTACCACCTTAAGTTTTTACAAAATAAATCGTTGCTCTAATCATTATGGAAAAAGATGAGCAACAAACATGAACACAAAAAGGGGGTGTACAAACTAGTGTTTGGAGGAGATGCTTATGTATCTAAGCCCTAGCATAAAGTTTGACTTTTAAGAGGAAGCAACAAACTCTTGTGAGCATCTATAAGAAGCAATAATTCATGAATAAAGGTATCAAAAATATATTGAAGAAAGGAGTTCATAAAAATGCTATTGTATAAGTATAATCACTCACACACTCATATAAACTTTGACATTGATGATCTTATGAAGAGTGAACATTCATAGTGATTGTTGCAAATAAGAGGGTGTACTCTATTGAATTTGTTTTATGAGTTACACTATGTTTGAACTAATATGCATCTAGACATGTTACTTGTTCTATTGCTTATTTATATATATAAAAAAAAAGGTTCAATTTTTTGTTATTTTTATTTTTTCTAATCTCTATTTATTTTGGTTTATATAAAATAAATACAAGAATAAAAATATAAAGTTTTTTTTGGTCAGTATGGGGTATTGGATAAGTCTGAAAATTGTATTATGAAACAATAGCATAAGTCCCAGTGGGATTCTGTGACTTAACAAGTAAAGTGGGTTAGTTCTAGTAGGGACTTAAGCATGAGAAAGGGAGGCCCATGCCTAGCACGTTGGCTACTTAAGTGACTCAAGATGCTGTCATCCCCCAATAGACAGCTCACGGCACTCCCTATATGCATGCCCTAGCACTCCTCTTTGCATCCTTATCTCATACGATCTACTTGGGAGAAATACTTGGTTCTGAGTTTCTTGACTAAATGCTCTCCATCACAGATTCACGGTAAGATTTTGAGTTTATTCCAATCACTCTCTCCTTCCAGTTCTAGATTTTGGCACCTCTATATCTGAAAGTTGGGATTTTGACTGTTGATTTGTGATGTTGAGGCTGCAATTTTGTTTGGGCAAAGTGGGCATTGACATATTTGTTCATATGGGATTATTTTATGCGTGTATTGAGGACGATGTTTGAGTGGGTTCTTGGCCTTTGTCATTCGATTTTCATAGTATGCCCACCAAGTGTCTGATTTTTTGTCTCAACTAAGTTGTCTTATACATTTGCTCATTGTTTGACATACATCCATGCTAATACCTTAGGTGCATTTAATTCATGAAAAGTTGAGACACATGGAATTTGTTCATCATGTCTTTCTTAGTGTCTTCATCTTGGCACACATAAGTGATATTTATTCTCTTTTGTGTTTTGTCAGATTAGTGACAAAAATGGGGAGTATTGGAAGGGCAAATTGAAATATGTTGAAATATTTTGGTGTTATGAAATTTAGGGAGAGTTTTAGTAAGTGTGTTGTTGAGGGGGAGTTTAATGAATTTGTTGAAAGTGAGTTTAATGAATTTGTTGAGGGGGAGTAGAATGACATTGAGGGGGGAGAAAGTTTATTTTTGCTGGATATAAGTTTTTATTCTTGATTATTTGCTTGGAATTCCTATTCGGTTTCTTGGTTTGCTGTTTGTGCTTTTAACAGGCTTTATATTATATTCATCAAGTTGGTTTTGTCACCAATCCAAAAAGGGGGAGATTGTAGAGGTAAAAATTTGCTAGGATTAGATGACTATATAATAAGGCTTATCTTATAATTATATTTGAAATTGTTGGATGAATGTAAAATAAGTATTGATTTATATCTAAACAATATTGAGTCTATCTAGAAGTCTTAGGTGTTGTTTAGATAAGTCATTGAGGTTAAAATCGAGTCCTGGTAGATCTGTATTTATCCAGAAGAAAGCTGAACATAGATTAGTCAAGACAGAAGAATGTTATCGCCAAATGTTAGTAGTCTGTTAGAACACGTCTTCGCGACTGTTGCTAACCGTCAGCAGAATCCTACTATGACTGGAACTCTTTCCAAACTTTCTATTTAAAGGGATTCGGTTTTGTATTTCAGTAAGGACTTTGAGCCACGAATTCTAGAGAGTATACTCTGAGCATTTATGAGAGAAAATTCACTTGAGAATTTTCATGGGGTTTTTCATCTCTTCTTGAGTATGATCTTTTTGAGTGTGAAGTAACATCGATTGGATTTTAGCCTCTGGAGTTTCAGAAGGGAAGTCAACATTTGAAGATCGCCTGAGGTTCTGGCTGCTACTGCGGTAGAAGACAAACGTGTCGTTTGTTTAGGTAAGTAAGAAAGTCGAATTGCAAAGATTTTGTAATTGATGATTGCTTGTAATTGTTCTTCAACTAATAAGATTGACTTTCCTGGGTTTGGCTGCCCTGTAGGGTTTTACCTTTAAAGAGTAACCAATCGTTGTGTCTTACAAAGTTGATTATTTATTCTAAAGTATTTGATTCGTTTCATAATCTTGATAATTGAGATCTAACCTATTTATTTAAGGAAATTGGTAGACAATTTCATGATTTTACAAGGATAATTGGGAAATTTCATGTTTGTTGAGAGTGTTACACTTTCTCTGGCAATGAGAATTAGAGGCTAATGTTTGAGAGAACATGGAGATGGTTATGGCGTTTTATAGTTAAGTTTGTTTTGGAGTTTGAAAGGGTAGGCAGCTTTACTCCTTTAAATTCTATGTTAATTGGTAAATTGGTCTCCACCAACTTGTTTAATTTTGGATTAAAGATGTACAACTCATTGTAGAAGTTTAGGGGTCTTTTGATAATATATATGTATATATATAGAAGCGGGGTTGGAATCTCAATCATGTATTGAGAATACATTCACTGATGATGCAAGAATAATAAAATGTTTACAAAAAAAATCCTACGTAATAGGTTCGATCTGTGGCATTTTTTTAATTCCTTATGGGGCCCATTTTCTATTGCTCAGGATTTGTTTTCCCTTTGAATAATTAGAGCTTTAATCATTTTATTCTTAATTTGGGTGAAGTGGGCGGGCTACAAATATCCAAGGTTAAACCGGATAATAGTCATGTTGCATTTACATGGTTTCAGGTGTTCCTCATCATAAAAAAATATAAGATAAGCCTGGGATTTTTCATGATCCTGTTGAACAGCTTTATCTTTCATTAGCGCAGAAAATCACCTCTTGCTGACAAATGATACCATTCTTTTTTCTTCAGTCAAGCAGAAAAGAACTAGCCACAGATATTGAAGCATTGAAGAAGAAGATTGCTGGAACTGAATAAATTCATATGGTTTTTCTTTTGGTACCATGTAATTCTTGTACAAGAGGCAATTGTATCCTGTAATGTAGAATAGGTTTTTCATCAATCGTAATTACTCGTGTTTACCATGTTTGGTTCATCAAGAAAGACTTGGGCAGCTTTATGTTTGGCTCTAGATCACTTTTTTTCCTCTGTTTTTTGAGTATGGCACCCCTACCATTGCAATGGGTAATGCTTGGTTGCTTTTATTTTATATGTATAAATATGATTGAGATGTCCTCTAGTGTGACTTACAATTAATCCCCAGCTTTCTACTAATAATTAGTTTTTTATAAGTAAACCTTGTGATAATGGTAACATGACGTTAGATTATATTATATAAATCCTAACATAAACAAAACAAAAGATATGGACTAATCAAGATTCTATCCTATATGGCTCACAGTATATCAATAGTCATAGCTGTAGAAGGGTCTAGGGCTGAGCAACCGGGTACCGGACCGGGTATTCGGGTATACCCGGCCCGGAACCCGGATTCCAAATCCGGGCCGGACTCCGGCCCGGATACACCCGGGTTATAACCCGGGCTGGAACCCGGATTGGTCTGGGTTTTTACAACCCGGAAATCCGGGTTCCGGCCTATACCCGCATTTTTTTTTTTAACAAAGCCTGATTATTAAATTTTTTTAACAAAAAATTATTGTGGCACTTTTTTTCTTTTTCAGATCTTGCACATAACGTTCCTTCAAAATATTGTGGCACATAACGTTATGCTAATTTTTGTTAAAAAAACAAAAAAGTTTTTGCCCTGCAGATGGGTTCCACCGAATCATTAATGGGGTTCTCTGAAGCCCCTCCCAAAGCTAAGCAATGCTGCTACCTTCCTCTTTTGCAGTTGCTAAAAACTCGAACTCCATTTCCTTTTCTTCTGTTATTTACTTTTCCTTATTAAGAGTGGTCAGAGCTCTATACTCAGCCTTTTGAATTGCTCTAATTAAGATTGAAATGGGTTTTTCACCTTACAAAAAGATACAGTACTACACTGTTAGTGCTGGCTAGGCTTTTCATACTTTGGTGAGGAAATGATAACTGTACCCATCCCAGAGCCCAAAAGAGCAATGCAAACCCCAAAAAAGAAAGAAAATTTAGTGATAATTACTTAAGAAGTCCACTTCCAGATCTTGATCCATAGACACAAGCATACCAAATCATGTAAGAACAAGTAGTAGATGCAAGGACAGCAAGGACAGCACAGAGAAGGCACATGCAATAGCATTTGCAAAAGCGAAAAACCTGCAAATACATGGTTAAATATATAAACAACAGCACATAATTATATTCTGTGCATGCAAAAGCATTACCAAATGTATAATGCATGCATGGTTTAGGCATATAATTATATTCTTTCCAGTCAAAGATGAATGAGAAATTATTGACATCATTACTAAATTATTGACCCTTTTAAACTAAAATATCAGATATATCTCTTGATTGAAAAGAAAATATACAACTTTTATCCTAAAAAATCACCCCTAAAAACAGCATAAGGAGATTATAAACTGATGCGTGTTACTACTTACCTACTACAACATCCAATAGAATTATTCTATTTTTGTTACAAGTAATCTTAATCTTCTCCAATAAACTTGTCCTCTTTTCCCTTTTCTCGGACTAAGTACAATTGTCTGATACCTAACTCAAATTCGTAAATAATTTTTCATTTATTTCAACAACAGCACAGAGAAGAATAGCTATATCGAGCATAAGTGAACAAAGTAAAATGATTAGTGGCAACAAGCATTACCAAATGGTTGCACAAGTTGCTAAGATATGGTGGCAACAGGAACCCCCCAGAACCAGCAAACAAGCACAAAGTATGCAGATCTAGCCAACGAACAAGGGGGAGCTAACCCAGTTGCATGTCTGTAAGTAGAAAATAAGAAGTCAAGTCTGCCGACATGAAAAAATATACCATTCAACATGAGCAATTTGCAGCACAATAAATTACATCATATATATCTTTATTCCATCCAAATAGGTTAGATCCTCCTACCAATAATTACTAGGTATAGATGAGCTTAGCCACCGTGATTTTCACTTATAATTTGGAACTTGTTACATAGTAAACTTGAATGAAAACCTTTTAAAGTGTCAGTGGCACGGAAACGAAAACACTAAGCCCAACATGTTAGAAGAGTATTTAATGGAAATATCGGATATGAGATATTCCAATAAATATATAAGAACGGCCCTTTAGATATTCTTTGAATGTTGGGGCTTCTCACTCTGTAATCTCTCATATCCTGTAATTGTTTTATATATCTATAATATTCTTGATTAGAATAAATAAATAAATAAATCATAGGAACAAAGACAAGTTTTATTAAAAGAACAAGGAAGATAAATGAAATTGGAAAACTTACCTGTTACCACCAACTATATAAAATGCCCCTGACTATTCACAATATTGTTTCAAAGTAACGACAAGCTCATTCAAGCCTGTTGTTGTCCGTAAGGTGATCCCTAAAATTTTAGGAGTATTGATTTACATTTAGACCAAGAATATTATTAGGAACCAAAATTGAATGGGGCAACCCAACAACCCAAACTATAAGTCTAGAATCATTAAACTCAAGGGAAGCTTGGAAGAAAGAAGAAACTTAAATAACAACTATTTGACTCTAATAAAACCACTCCCACCAAATACTTTAAAAACTCTATATATTTAACAAAAGAAAACATATCGTAGTAGGGAATAAAATAAAAGATCTTAAAATAAAACAAACTTACCTGGGAATAAAATAAAATAAACACATCAGTTTATAATCTCCAGCTTGATCGAACAGTTTCCACCATACGTGCCATGTTTTCAGTTCCCAGTTTCCACCATACGTGCCATGTTTTCTATCTAGTATACATGTGGGACATTAAAATCAGAAACCCTAAACAAATCACACCCAAATCAGAAACCCAAAACAAATCACACCCAAAATCAGAAACCACACCAAACAAATCACACCCACTAAACAAACCACACCATAAACTAAAGAACCGAAATGGAAGAAGAGTTTATCAAAAACTAACCTGATTTGTAGTGTTTCTGAGGATGACCAGATGAAAGAGCCGACAGGATGACGGCGACGACGGGATGAGTGGATAACGGCGACGACGGGATGACGGCGACGACGGGATGAGGCTAGGGTTTCGGGAAGATTCGTTGAGAGAGAGAGAGAGAGAGAGAGAGAGAGAGAGAGAGAGAGAGAGAGAGAGAGAGAGAGAGAGAGAGAGAGTCAGATTGGGGGGGGGGGGGGAATCGGGATGCCAGAGGCCCAGAGGGCATATAACCCAGTGCCAAAACGGCGTCGTTTTGGCACTGGGGGGGGGGGGGGAATCGGGATGCCAGAGGCCCAGAGGGCATATAACCCAGTACCAAAACGGCGTCGTTTTGGCACCGGGTTTTGGATTTTAAAAAAACCCGGGTACCGGATTTAAAACTCGGGGTACCGGGTTTTAAATCCGGTACCCGGCCTGGGTGCACCCGGGTTTTAGAAACCGGGTACCGCCTCGGGTGTTTTCCGGGCCGGTGCCCGTAACCGGAACCCGGTTATCTGGGTTCCGGACCGGGCCGGAAAAAAATCCGGCCCGGTTGCCCAGCCCTAGAAGTGTCATCTTATATATCTGAAAATAATGGCCTCCTGTTCAAATATTATAAGCTATATAATAATAGCATGGAAACCCAGCACCGATTAAGTATATCACACCAAGTTTACATATGAACGCATGTTAAATTGCCACAAAGAGACATTATTTTACAAGTAAATGAAAACATTGCAGCATTTCACGAAGAGAATTAATTCTAGCACTAAAACCAAAACCATTTTAGCTGAGTTTCAAGAAAAGGATAACAAGGTCAAATATTTAAAAATCCAACTTAAAATACACACCAGCAATGCTAGCCATGCACAAAACTCTTCAACCATAGCCAATACTATTTTCCTTCAGGCAAAAGAATGAGAATTAGCCTAGCCTATTGGTATTGTCACTATCATACCATTACATTCTAGCCTAATAAAAGTATGATGATGGGCAGTCTAGGTTTTTGATAATCACAAGTCACTTGTGAGTAAATAACTCAATTTGCTAGTTTCAAGTTCCATACTATGCATATTTTTTAATCTCTCCCTTTCAATAAGAAATATGGGATTTATTCAAATGGATGATTAATGATTCTAGCATTAGATGGAGAAATATATTTTTATTGAAATTACCTGAAGCATTAAGTAGGGAAATTACCTTAAGTAATTCTTCAGTAGATGCAGAAATATATTTTTATTGAAGGTCTTCAGTTGACAGTTTGGGTTGAGCTGTATATGTTAAACTTTATTCACTCTATGTTGCAAGAAGCTTCAGAATTTGTGGTCTCCAGCCAGTACCCAAGAGCACCTCATGAGATTAAATCAAGCAACCGATCAAAATAAAGACCAAATATGCATAATGAATGTAATGTTCCATTATAACTACAATCATATAATAGAGTGAATGACCACTTTGCACTAGAACAGTTGAAATTAAACTAAACAAAAATACCTCAAAATTATAAAACTTGAATACAACCCAATGCTGATGAGGTTGTTTTAAATCATTAGTTTCCACACATTATCCCAGTTCCACTAGTTCAAAGATAATATCCCAGTTCCTGTTAATTCATCTACCATGAGATTTGTTGTCTTTCTGCTTTACTATTTTGTTGACAATCATTGACTACTTTATTTTCAATCCAAATTTATTGGCATATAGAAAGCTGAAAAAATGGCATAGAAACATCTAACAGCAACTTATATCTTTCTTTGGGATTTGTTTGAAAACTCTCCCCTTCCGACCCAAGTTAAGACTCAAGGGTGAAGCAGTGGCAAATCATAATGTGAGAATGATGTCTAACTTAAGCATTTAAAGGGAACTTGTACAACAAATAATTCAATGCAAAGACATCCTCAAATGATGAAGATGTTTTTTTTACTCAGACCTACAAAATTTAGATTATAAGAATTAGGACAGCCTTGGCAGTCATTTGCTCAGTCACGGCAATCTGTTTGTGCACCAATTTGAACACCATAGATGGAGGGGGAGGGAGAGTCAGAGAGACACACACCGCATGCATGTTGGTGTGTTGTGTTTTATTTTCGTTGGGGAATTTAGTATATGGAATAATGTAGAGGTGTCACATCATATGTTATTGATTTTTAGTATTTTAGTATATAGTATACCCATAGCTTGTCATGGTAAGGAATGAGATATCTATAGGGAAGTAGAGAGAAATTACTTAAATTATAAATTTATATTTGAATTGAAATTTTCTTAAATAGATAAGATGTCCACTAAATGACTCAGTCCAATCAATTGGCTAGCTGATATTGGTTCTATAGTACAGATATCTTCATGATTTGCTTAAAAGGATGTTGAGATAGTACGGATAGTTTCAACTCTTAAGGAAGGCATTAAGGGCAACATATTTTGCCTCTAAAGTGTTTGCATATCATTTTCTATTGACGATAAAGCTAATGTTGTTGAAGAGATGCTTTCAGCTTCACATTTGTAGCCTAACTCATTATTGTTACATTTGCACTCATTTACTGAGTACAAAGGCAATTACACTACCACCGATGCTGGAATCAAAGTTTTTAGAAAAATACTAAATGTATTTAATAGAGCAATTGGTTTTAATATTACAAATGAGAGGTCAACAGAGCCTCGTCAATGTACACAAGCCCACATAAATATCTAATGCAGCGCTAAAGCAACTTAAAGCTTTTGATAAATTAGAGTACCATAATGACAAAGAGAATCATCTCAACTTCATTTCTGTAATTTTCTGTAATTTGTTTCAAGGACAGAGAAAAGTGAAAGATAGAAACGAATGAGAGGTACAAAGAGAGAGAGATCGATGGAGTCTAAAAGTTTCAAAGAGAAACTCACCGGCCCTATTTGTGGCAAGAATATTTCCGGTGCCCAAAAATTCCCGAAAATATTGAGCTTTTCCGACACTTTTCCAGATTGACACAAAGATTTTCCAGAAATTAAAAAACAATATTTTTGCGACCATAATTATATCACCGGAAATAAAACTAGCTGCAAATTCTGTTTTTTCTTGTAGTGGTAGTTTTTGTGACACCATCACCTCATTGTAAATAGTTACTTTTGTGATACCCCGTATTTTAGTGTATTTTTATTGAATGATTATTTTAATTAATTTAAAATATTAATTCTTTTGTTTTAAATTTATCGGATTTCTCTCTCGATTTATTTTATGATTTTTAAGTTGTGAAAATTATTTTGATGTGTTTTCTTGTTATTAATTATTGTTTTGTATTTAAATTGCTCTTTAATTTAAATTAGTTTATTATTTTATTTTACTAAATCACTGCATTTAAATTATTTTATTTAAATTTTCCGTTTTGAAATCTTTTTCGTTGGATCTGTTTCGAGACTTAGATTGAAAAGACTGCACCATATTTCTTTCCCTTCTTTTTTTTTTTCTTTTTCCTTTTCTCTTTCTTCTTTCTTTTTCTTTTTCTCCTCCCTATTTCTCCCCCAGCCCATGCGCAACCCACCTTTCTCTTTCGTTTGTTTCCTTCTCCTCCACCTAGCCTCATTGTGCGCAGTCGTCCGGTGACACAGCCCAGCCCACTAGCTCCCCCACACTCCGGGGACCTCCCCCACCCCAACCTCCCTTCCCCAAGCTATCCCTCTCCTCCCCGTTGGCCGTGCGAAACCCATTCGGGTTGTAGGTTGTTGCACCGCTATGCACCGCCCATTGCCGTGTGCCGCTACTCCCATTCTCTTCCCCTTAGCCGATGACCTCACTTCTTTATTTTCATCCCCTCTCGCACTGCCAAACTCCTCCACGCACGGCTGCCAACCTCATGGATTTTGAGCTCACGCGCCACCATCAGCCACCATCTCTTCACCACTTCATCACCGCCCTTCCAGCAACCCAAACCACCATTCCCTAGCTCTGATCCACCACCCTTCCCTAGCTCTGATCCACCACCATTGAAGCCCCGAGCTCCATCTTCAATTTAAGCTTTTTGGCCTTCAACCGCCACCCACAGCCAACCACCACCACCATTAGCTTCACCAGCACCCCTAAGCCTTTCCTCAGGCATCCCAAATCTTTGTTTGTCTCCGTTCAAAAGTTGAGTTTTTTAGACCAACAGCCATAGTACATTTTGCATTGTTACGTTGCTTTGCCGCTACCTCTTGCAGCTCCATGATCCTCTGAAAAATATTTTATAGCGATGTAAGTATTTTTCCAAAGAACTTTTGAGATTTAAATATATTTTTGCACTAATTATTATTTACTCTGAATTGGTTGGTTGTGCCGGACTGAGTCCGAGGAGTAAGAGGGTCAGTTGGATTGGAGGATGGAGTTGTGTGTATGATTGGATCATGTTGGGATGTGCTGGTTGTTGAATATTTGTGTTTTATCATATACATTGCATAATTGTACGTATGTTCATGTTTGTAAATGAAAATTGAGTTTTCGCATAACGGCATGCATGTTCATGTGTTTAATTGAAAACTAAATTTTTCTGTGTTAAGCATGGATTTTGAATATGTTGTTATAACTTATGGGTAAGGATTGAGAGAGGAAAAAAAGACTGTAGGGATGATGGTAAGCAGGAATGGTGATAGAGTCTCGCCTGTGATTCCTGCCTACAGTAGGAGCTGTAGGGATGGTGGTAGTCCCGCCTATATTTCCGTCTACGATGCAAGCGGTAGGGATGATGGTAGAGTCCCGCCTATGATTCCCACTTACAGTGCTCTAATAGATTGAAAGATAAGAAAATGAACTAAAGGGATGGTGGTAAGCAGGGACGGTGGTAGAGTCCTGCCTATGGTCTGAGCTGTAGGGATTGTGGTAAGCAGGGATGGTGGTAGTCTCACCTGTGATTCCCACCTATAGTGTTAATTGGTTAATGGGCCATTTTCTGGAAAAATGGTGGGTAATTATTTTACTGGATATGTTTTTGGGCCAAATGGGATTTTTGGCGTGCGTTGGAAAATAATCCTTTTTGGGAAAAATAATGTTTTGGGTTTAATGCATATTGTTGGTTGCATGAATGTATTTCTATCTTTTGGGTTGTTTGGGTTATTACTTACTGAGATTTGCAATCTCATGGTATTTGAGACCCTGCGGTACCGTTTCATGGTACTATAGATTTTGATGCAGATGATGATGAGTAGAGCCAAAGGCTTTGGCTCTGCCAGAAGAGTGATCAGGGGTCACTTTCGTGTATTGAGATTTATTTTCTACTTGTTTAGGTATTTTGCCTTTTGTATTATATTTTTGGGATAACTGTATAATTATTTTCTGTACTACTTTTAGTTTGGTAAAATTGTATTTAAAATTCTAGTACTTAGTTGACTTATTTAATTTACCTGCTGCGATTTTTTTGTACACTTTCTGCATGTACACACACTTAACACTTATCGTTGGGATGCGTTACCCATATTGTCATCATCCTGGACGCTTCGATTCCTGAGTTTCCGTATATAGGGGTCGAGGGCGTCACAACTTTTGCTATTATATCCCACGTCATTTGCAATACTCCTATCCATTTTTTTCGGCGACCAACACTGTCGCAAATAGTCCATCTTTTGTGACAGTATTTAGCTTTGACATGAAAGTACTTTTGAGAGTGAGTAGTAGCGTCTCCCTTGCGTTGATGAGGAATGGATAGCAATAATCATTTGCGTCACTGTTTAATTAGGCCTTTTTACGTCGATTTGAGGTGATACAAAAGGTCAAATTTCTTGTAGGGTGACCATGAGAGAAGACTTTTAATATGCAAAATATGGAGAAAACTTAACCAATGTATGCAAAGAGACCAAAATCTACCATCATCAATTGAATTGGAGGAAGATGCTGGTTGATTGAGGCTTAAGGACTAAAGGATTATCTACCATCGTCCATTGGTTTTACTGTTTAATTTCCCATGCTATCAATGGTACTTGTCGAACAATAGCGTGGAGTGCTAACATCAATAGTTAAAGATTGCATGGATGTACTAATTAAGCATATGCTCACCCTTTTCAGTGTTGTGATTAGCTTTTTTCCTTGAATGCTTTTCCTTAACTCTCAATCCATCTAGTTCGATTGCCACTTCCCTCATAGTAGGCCTATCGTCTCCTTTAACACTAAGGCTTCTTTTTGCAACATTAGAACTTTTTTTAGTTCCTTGGAATTACTTCCATTGTGGATGTGATCATCAAGAATTTCCAATAGGCGATTCTCCTTTACCATGGATACAAAATTCGTTGCTAAATTTCTCTCACTTTTAGACCTAATGAAGGAAATTACTTTGTTACCTATTAATAACTCTACTAAAACATCACTAAAACTATATACATCACCTTTTCTGTTAGATGACTAGTATGAAAGTATTTTGGATCCAAGTATCCAAATGTTCCTTGTTCCAACGTAGTTAATGAAGCTCCAATTTTTGTGGTGCTCCGGCATTGTACCATTGGTCCCATTTGTGTTGATCAAGCGTTGTATTAATGATGAGTGACACCATGCGATGCCCTCAAGGAAATCTATTACGAGCTCGGATTATAGGACCCATATCAAGAGCATATTTAATGATAAAAATAAATTATTAGAAGTAATCTAGGTCTTCTTCAAACATAAAAGTTCAAACATAAACTTCGCTTGCTCATACTTTATTCATGGTGGTCGAGCCACGTACTTAAATAGATTAAATACATCACTTTCTAAATCACTAGTAACATGAAATAAAATATAAACATAACCAATGAGGCATAAAAACCCATACGTGAAGATCATAAACTTAAACTAATTAGCTAGTGTGATTAAGATTCTCTTATTAATCAATTACTTACTCCCAACAGTCCAAAGACTAGGACTTGGAAAAAGCTAGCAAGCATAACAAGAAACAAGAAAGCAAATGATTCGTCAAAAGATCCCTTACCCAAAGGCAAAAGTAGGAACAACGAAAATTGTGTTTATAACTTTGAAAAAGCAAAAGATTTCCCATCACACCATGAAGATCTGTGATGATAAAAAGTTAAAAATAAAAAAAATAAATTGCCTTAAAGTGGGATACTATTGGAAATGCTGTTAGTGATGCTGCACTTGAGGTACTCAATTCAGCAGGAGAGATTGCACATATTAATAAAACTCATATTGTGTTGATCCCTAAGGTGAAAAGTCCCAAAACAGTTTCTGATTTCAGGCCTATTTCATTATGCAATGTTCTTTATAAGCTCATATCCAAAATCTTGGCCAACAGACTAAAAAGTATCCTCCCTAATGTTATTTCCTCTGCTCAAAGTACCTTTGTGCATAACACGCTTATTTTGGATAATATTATAGTTGCTTTTGAGGCCATACATTCAACGAATTCTAGATTTTTTGGTAAGGTGGGGTATATGGCTTTAAAGTTCGATATGAGGAAGGCCTACGATAGGGTGGAGTGGGATTTCTTAAGAGAGGAAATATTGATATTGGGTTTCAATGAAAGATGGAGAATATTTAGTGATGAGATGCATCAATTCAGTTTCATACTCTATTCACATTAATAGATCTCCACAATGCTCCTTTAAACCTACAAGGGGAACAAGACAGGGTGACTCTTTATCACCCTATCTTTTTATCCTTTGCTCTGAAGCACTTAAGTTCTTTGCTTAATCATGCTGAGGCTTCAAAATTAATCTTTTGGCATTCCATTTGCAAGAGGTAAGCCATGCATTAATCATTTATTTTTTGCAGACGATAGCTTGCTGTTTTGTAGAGCAAATTCACTTGAACAGGCCATGCTTATTGGCATTCTAGATACTTATGAGAGGGTCTTGGGTCAAAGGCTCAATAAAGAGAAGACCTCTATTCATTTTAGTGCAAATACTAGCAGTGTTGTGAAGGAATCTATAATCAGTGCAGCAGGGGTTAGATCTTCCTCATCCTATGAAAAGTATCTTGGACTACCAGCTCTCATTGGAAGATCAAGGCACAAAACTTTTAAAAGCATTCTGGACAGAGTTAGAAGCATGATTAGCAACTGGAAGTCTAAGTTCCTTTCTCAGGCAGGAAATGAAATACTTCTCAAGGTTGTGGTTCAAGTACTACCAATTTATTGTATAAGGGTTTTCAAACTCCCTAAATCTTTGCTGAAGGAGGTTAATAAGGTGGTGCACCATTTCTACTGGGGACAACATCAAAATGAAAGGGCAGTCCAATGGGTTTCATGAGCCAAATGTGGAAGGCTAAGTCTATAGGTGGGTTGGGTTTTCGTGGCTTGGAAAACTTGAACTTAGCTTTACTAGCCAAGCAAGGGTGGAGAATATTACAACAACCTACGTCCCTTGCCACTCTTATTTTAAAATTGAAATACTGCCCTAACTCTACCTTTCTTCAAGCCAAGTTGGGATCTAGACCTTCTTTTATATAGAGGAGTATTGTAGCAGCAAGGAACTAAGTAATAGAAGGCTCTATGTGGAGGATTGTGAATGGTCAATGCACTAGAATTTGGAAGGATAGATGGTTGCCTCAATCCTCAACTTATTGGGTTCAAAGTGCAGTTGAGGTACTGGGTGAAGATGCTACTGTGGTATAATTGATTAACCTTGACTCTAAACAATGGAAGCTGGAAATGGTGCAAGAAATCTTCTCAAGTAGTGAAGCTAAAATCATAAAAAGGATCCCAACTAGTTTTTCCAATGCACCAGATAAGTTGATTTGGAGGTGCACTACTAATGGACAATTCTCAGTGAAGAGTGCTTATAATTTACAAAAAGATCTCAATGATCTTCATAAGGGGCAAACTTCTAATTTTGCTTCTAGGAGAGAAGAATGGGCTTGCTGTTGGAAGCTCAAAGTGCCTAATGTCACCAAGGTTTTTGTGTGGAGAGCCTGTCTAGACTCACTACCCACGAATCTGAACTCTTCTAAGAAGCAAATTGTGGAATCTCCAATGTGTCACGCCTGTTTAAGAGAGGAAGAGTCTGTTGTTCATGCGCTTTGGAAGTGTAGCTCAACAATGGATGTCTAAGGTCAGTGCTAAAAAATATTCAAAAAAGCAATCCTAATTCAGATAATTTTAAAGGACTCTTTGAAGGCCTTAGTACAATAGCTGAGTATGATACTTTGAAGGAGTTTGCTGTCACAATAAGGAGAATATGGTTGAGAAGAAATGAGTTTGTGTTTAAAGGCTCCTTTTCACATCCATTTGTGGTGGTGTAGCAATCGAAAGAGCTATTGGTGGATTTTAAAGAGATGCAGTCAAACAATAGTCCTGTGGTTCAAGTGTCTCGTGGACAAGTATGTAGTTGGGAGCCACCTCAAGAAGGTTTCTACAAAGTGAATTGGGATCAGCTATTAATAAGGCTAGGGGTAGAATTGGATTTGGCATTATAGTGAGGGGTCATGAAGGTAATGTCATGGCTATTAAGAGGATGCAGAGAGAAGGCTTCAGTGATCCACTATTCGCAGAATCTTTGAGAGCTTTAATTGCAACAATTTTTACTTCTGAACTTGGTACGAGGAAGATTAGTTTGGAAGGGGATTCCCTCCATGCTGTGAAGAGTATCACTCAAAAATCTGAGCTGTGGAATAGTTCAAGGATAATTATCTTTGATGTAAAACAACCCCTCTCTTTTTTTGACAGTTGGTCTATTAAGCACATTAGTAGAAATGCTAATGGGGATGTTCACATGTTAGCTAAGAACTCTTTAGAGTTAGAAGAGGATGTAATACTTGATATGGAAGATTACCCTTCTTGTATTTATTCCTTCATTTCATGAAGGCTTTTCAATAAGAGATGCTATTTCCTTTCAAAAAAGAAAAAAAGAAAAAGAACAAGTCAATCCCGACCAATTTGTTTTTGGTTGCAAATTGTCACTTCTTGCAAAGAAGTTTTATGGTTACAAATTATGCAGTCCACTCACGTAGTTGGTTTGTGATCACTAAAGACTTTACTGCATTTCCTACTAATTAAGCTAATCATGTAGATTGATTTAGATTTGTTCTTTTACAGTGCTAAAAGCTCCATATATCTCATCCGAGTACCAATAATACTGGATTTAGCTAAAAGCTTGTAATTGTAAAGTGGAAAAAGGCAAATAATTATTCATTTCACTAAATACGCACAAAAGCAATTTCAATAGTACTGCACATTTCACATAGAACATGTTACATTACAATCACTCAAAAGAGATCGAATATTACATATATACATGCGATAGCGCTCAACCACGTACATGAACATGATATATAAAGCTATGATCACATTCTTTCAATCTTAAAACATCATGCATACAAGGAGACCAAATCCCATTTCAAAGAGCGGAAAACCCAAAAGGTCAGG
Source organism: Carya illinoinensis (assembly GCF_018687715.1). Lineage (NCBI taxonomy): Eukaryota > Viridiplantae > Streptophyta > Magnoliopsida > Fagales > Juglandaceae > Carya > Carya illinoinensis. The sequence goes on from NC_056766.1 coordinate 3,778,510, forward strand.
AACCTCAGGAAAGTTATTGTTGAAGATTGGGAGGTGAGAGAGAAAAAGAAAGATGGTGAAGCTATAAAGCATGTGAAGAATATATCTATATATATGAGAGAGAGAGAGAGAGAGAGAGAGAGAGAGAGAGAGAGAGAGAGAGAGAGAGAGAGAGAGAGAGAGAGAGAGAGAGAGAGAGAGAGAGATCTAAGGGGTGGGAAGAGATCGAATTGGAGGAAGAAGGTGGTTGAGAGGCAGAAAGAGAGAGTAAGAAAGCACTTGTAGGTGGTAAGGGGCAAGTAAAAAATTGGAGAAAATGGGTGTACGTGGATGGCTAGCAATGGGTGGTGATGATGAATGTCTACAACAGATAGGCTATGCTAGCTAGCCTTCAATGTGGATGAACAAATTATCTAGCATCATTATTTGTTGGTTTTAGTATTTGATTTTTCATACTGTCATCTGCAACAATGGTACTCATAGAAGAGCTGCCAATGTCAACATCAATTCCTGAAGAATGTGTAGGTGCATTGGGCAAAGGCTTAGTGATTTGTTGTGTGTTGGGATCAACCCTTTTCAACGAGTGTTTTTCCAGAAGTCTTAATCCCTCCAGCTCCTTTGTTACTTGTTGCATGCTAGGTCTATCCTCCCCTCTTACCTTTAAGCACTTTTTGGCTATATTTGCAACTTCCTTTATTTCTTCAATATTACCTTCTGTAAGAATGCGATCATCAATAATTTGAAGTAGGCGATCCTCTTTCATTGCAATAACAAAATGCATTGCTAGATTTCTTTCAGTTTCGGGCCTATCCATGGAAAGTGCCTTTTCACCTGTTAGTAGCTCTGCAATAACAACACCAAAACTATAGACGTCACTTTTTTCAGTTAGTTGGCTAGTATGGAAGTATTCTGGGTCCAAGTATCCCAAAGTTCCCTGCACCACGGTTGTTAATCGTGTGTGGTCAAGAGGAACCAGTCTTGAAGCTCCAAAGTCAGACACTTTTGCTGTGTGGTTATCATCCAAAAGTATATTTGTAGTTTTCACATCTCTATGTATAATAGACATAGAAGTCTCAAAATGTATGTATGCTAAGGCTCCTGCGGTTTCCGATGCCACCTTCAAACGTTTTTCCCATGAGAGCGAGGATGATAGGTTTTTATCATGAATATGGTCAAAAAGTGTTCCGTTCGTGATGAACTCGTATACTAGTAAGGGTACTTCAGTCTCAAGACAACAACCTAATAACTTAACCACATTCTTATGGTTAATTTTAGTAAGCACAACTACCTCATTTATAAATTGCTCAATCTGGCTCTGATCAACAACATTGGACTTCTTAATGGCCACCACTTTGTCATCAGATAAAACTCCTTTATAAACAGTTCCGAAGCCCCCTTGACCAAGGACTCTACTTTTATCATAGTTGTTAGTTGCCTTTTCAAGCTCTTTTGCACTAAAGATTTTGGCTGGCTCAACTAATTCTTTGTGATTCAAGAGTTGTCGTTGTAAGATTAAGCCACCATTTTGTTGGAAGAAGTTCTCTTTCAGTTTTGTGAGCTTTCTTCTTTGCATTACCCAATATACCAATAAAGTTCCCACAAGCAGGATCAAGAGGCTTATGCTAATACCTGCAAAAGTTTAAGCATTCATTTTGACCACATAGAATGAATTTCAATTTCTCCTTCTGTCACTTATAACATCAAGTTTGTTGACACAAAGGCTTCAACAAAATTGAGATTTCAATATGTATTTATAAAGATGACCTACAAGGAGTTGAGTTTGAGTTTTAACTTAGCTAGTGATCATTAAAAGGAAGAAAGATCGAAAGCCTAGCACGCTATATATAAGCTGTAGTGGATTTCAACTGCATTTCATACTAAAGGTAAGGTTACAAATTATATAGAATAGAAAGAGTGAACTAAGTTTTGAATTAACTTCCACATCTTAAAACTTTAATATTTAACTTAAAAGACTCTTGCATTAATCGAAATGGTTAATTTTAGACTAAATTATAATTATTGCATGGAATTAAGTGAGTGAGGTTGGGAATTAAATTACCAAATCCATCATACATATGTAGTTTGTAAATTAACAAGAAAAAAGAAAATAAAAGAGATGAGTACTACTACTGTAATGCTAGTACCATTCTTATATATATTATGCATACCCAAGGAAATATTAATGATGATCTTGGATTGACCCGATTTTCTACTGCAACCTGTTCCAGTGATCATTAAAAAGCCTAGCTAGCTGTAGCTAGTGACTGTTGGAGAAGCAAAGATCTATCATTAGCATATTTCAACTTCGTATCATACGTACGAAAGCTAAGGTTACAAATTAATTATATGGAATAGAAAGAGTGAACTAAGTTTTGAATTAAAAGTTACCCATCTCAAAACATTAATTTTCTTATCTTAAAAGACTTTTACAGTAATCAAAATGGTTCATTTTAGACCAAATATTTATAATTACTGCATGGGAAGTGAGTGAGGTAATTGCATGGGAAACCAAATCCATCATGCATGTATATATGTAGTTAGTAAATTAACAAGAAAATGAAAATAAAAGAGACGAGTAGTACTGTAATACCACTATTCCTATATATGTTATACGTACCCAGGGCAATAATCATGATCTTGGATTGGCCTTTTCGACTACAACCTGTTCCTGGCGGCATCTTCCCATCGCCTTCATATCCATTGCGACATATACATGTGTAGCTCCCGTTAGTGTTGGTACATGTTGCAGTAGCATTGCAGGGATTCCGATCAAGATCTTTGCACTCATCAATATCTGAAACACGTGAGTACTACAGTTAGTCCGTCATCATCGAAATACAGCCATAACAGTTTGCTCATTTAACAAGTACAACACGAACTGATTAATTTGTTAATAAAAAATTAGCTGACATTAAAAAAAAAAAAAGGCTTATAAAGTAAAACAAATGAACACCATTAATAATTAATTACCTTGGCAACTATCCTTTTGTTCATCAGAAAGGTATGGGTTCCCTTTATAGCCGTCAGGGCACTTGCAAATATACCCACGATCATGGGCCGAACAACTACTATTTGCTGCTTTGCATAAATAGCTTGTCATATTTTTCTCAGCATCTTTGCATTTCTTATTTCCAAGTGCCCAATCAAGCACCAGGGGTACAGTCTTCCTTTTCGTTAAATTTGTAAAATCTAAGGTGGAAAAGTTGTATGCCTGTGTTTCCCCTATAAAACCTAAACCACATGATTGCCCCGAAGTTCTGCCGGATCCATTAGTGTAAATGCTCTGAACGTTCAAATTATAATTCGTTGGGTTTCCTGGGATTGCAGAATGGCAACAGCCAAGGCCAGAGCAAGAGCCGTTAACCAAACCGGAACTGTTGCCACAGAATGATATGCACCCAGACATGAACTTGTAATCTTGTTCATGCGAGCCACTTATGTAGGCGTAAAAGTTACAACCGACGGCAAAGATACTGTTCTTCTCAATTGAGATGCTAAAGTTCGACAAGTTGAGCAAGGCAGAGATGCGGCGGAGACTAGGTTGATTATCAAACTCTGGCCACCATTGGCAACGACGGAATACCAAGTTTGAGACTCGAAGTTCACCATCAAGAGAGATGTTGAGGACATCTATATTATGATCAACGCCCAGAAATGGTTTTGCGGGCTGGAAAGAGTCGTTACATATGATGAGAAAAGATTGATCAAGGTAGCAGCCCTTCCTTGTACCAAATGGGTAGGGGATATCAACAGATCCGCATTTGCGGATGCAGCTCGGATCATTGGGTTGAGGTGCTGATGATAAAACTAGCTGGACTCCAATAATCAGATGTAGCAGCACTACTAGTTGTTCCAAAAGCTTTCCATGCAAAGCCATGGCTGACCTTTTTCTTGTCTGATCTGTGCTTCCGAAAAAACTTGTCTTTCTTTGCAACTCCCTCTTATAAAACAAGCTAACAAAGAGAGACTTCAAGTTGGCCTGATGAACGGTTAGAAAGGACTTAATAAGGTAGATATATAATAAGAAGCATTAAAAATACATAAATCCATAAAATTATATTCAGGTAGTTAGGAGGATTTATTATATAAAAGAAAACTTGACTTATTTCTCCAGCCAAAATGAAAGTTAAAAAACTCTAGCTTTTCTATTATTATTAGAGGCTTAGTATATTAATTTCGTTATAATGCTTGTATCCTTAATAAGCGAATTACCAAACTTTCTAATTTAAAAAATATTTTCAAAAGAACTATTTTTAAACTATACTAGTAATTAGTACGTACAAGCTCCAATAAATTATCGTCAAATTGAGCTTCAGGAACTGATCAGGATATATATATATATAATAATTTATTTATCATCTTTGTACACTGCACATTACATCTATTTTAAATTTTTTTTTCTTATAACTGGTATATAGTGTATGAATGATAAGTAGAACAACTCAATTAATTTAATAAAAATGAAATAAAATAATAAATAATAAATAAATAAATAAATTTTAAATACATAAAATATATAGTATAAAATAATGAGTAACATTCTTTTTATATGTATATATATATACACGTACTAGTAAGATGTTACGTGCCCTGAGGCACGTATGCCCAGTTGAAAGAACAGCAGCTTTCTCTCTTTTCTCGGCTTGGGGTCGGTTTTAAAAAACAAAACAAAATAAAAAAGCCCAACCTTTTTCGTTCAACATGCGTGCGGGCTTTTGGGAGGCACTCAACACAATACGGATTACACGCACACTAGTATGGGCTTTTTTCCTTTTCTGCTGTGGCCTGTCGTATCCCAGTGGAATACATAAAAAATAAGTAAGTCGAATAAAGAGAAGAAAAATCAGTAGAAGATATATATAATTTATTTAAACAGAATCAATCATTGAAGGACGATATATATAGAGTTGATTTTGCATGTTTTCTATATTTTTATCTTAATTTATTTAATACCTATCTAGGTTTGCTTTTTAAGATATAATAACCCACTCAATACATAGAGCAAAAGAGGAGGAATCCATGCCCCTTGCCTGAATATTATATCCAACATATTACCCACTTTCTAGACTAATTTTATCCCAATATTCTTTATATTTATGTTTTTATTTTGTCAAAAGAAAAATATGTATTAATAAGTGCCACACAACTTTTTTTTTTTTAAATAATAATTAAAGTATTTTTTAATAAATAAATAATTTTTTAAAGCTGTAGATGCCCGCTAATATGTACCAATGGTCAAAAAAGTGTATTCATTCAGAAATATCAGAAAGAATGATGGAGCCCACATGCAGTCTTACACTACTATATATACCTATATATATATATATATATATTTTAGGCAGCAGCAGCAGCTAGCTAGCTAGCATGTTTTCAAATGGTAGGAGATATTAACGGATCCGCATGTGCGGATGCAGCTCGGATCGTCGGGTTGAGGTGCTGCTAAAACTAGCTGGACCCCAATACTTAGATGTAGCAGCACTACTAGTACTTGTTCCGAAAGCTTACCGCATGCAAAGCCATCGCTGGCCTTTTTTGGGTCTGATCTGTGCTTCAGAAATAACCAATCTTTCTTTGTGGCTGCCTCTTATAAAACAAGCTAACATAGAGAGAATTCAAGTTGGCCTGATGAACAATTAATTGGAAAGGGCCTAAGGTAGAAAATAAGGAGCATTAAAATATTTTTCAGGTAGGTAGGAGGATTTGGAAAATGCTAGTACTCTTACCGAGGATGGCCGACATTTTCTATCAATTTATTATTATTTTTTATTTAATAATTGAGAAAATATTTTTTTATAAATTTTTAATTTTTTTTTAAATTATTTAAGGGAATACTTAAAAAAATACACCCAAATTCAAAAGCGGATTTTGCACTTAAGTACTAGGCAGAATTAGTGGATAATAAATCCTCCTAAGCAATGCTAGGGCCACCGAGACCGGTCCCCACAAATTCTACCGACACGCTTTATGTATATTGCTTTTTAAATTCTAACGAGACCGGTCCCCCTCAACAAAGTCTTATATAGAAGAAAACTTTAATTTCGTGTTGGTTTTAATTGTATATATCCTTATAAATTATCAGATTAACTTCCTAATGGCTCAAAAAAAAAAAAAATTAACTTCCTAATTTTAAAATATTTTCAAAAGAAACATTTATAAACTATGTATACATTTATTCATGCACGTTCCAAAAGTATCTTCTCTGGAAGACAAAAGAACAACTTCAAAATTAAAGCTTTATTCAAAGTTCCAAGAACTGATCAATATGTGTGTATATATATACATATATCAGGTTAGGAGTACGTTTACCTAGTTGGATTAAACAGATTTTTTACCAGGTAAACAGATTTTTTTACAAAAATATTATGGTTTTTTTGAAAAAAAAAACTTGATGAATGAATAATTTAATGCGTAGAGAAAAAAAAAATGTTTGCTAATATCTTTGAATAATGATAGGTCGGTGAGTATAATAATTGCATATTTAGATGCATTAAAAAACAAAAAAATTAGTTTAAAATTAAAATCCAGATACATTATAATAATATAGACAAATATTATGAAAGGGAAACGTGTGAGAGGTTGAGTTTAAGAGGGTTAGGTAGAGAGATAGACATCGGAGAGTGGGAGAGAGGTTTGAAATGAGAGGAGAGATGGAATCGGAAATGAGAGAGAGATAGAAAAAGACAATTGTATTCCTAAAACAAGAAATTAAAGGACTTAATTATAACACAAACGGACTTAACAGAAAAACAAGAAAAGTTAACAGAAAAATATACAATAAAAGTTACTGTAACAGTTAAATAATAACTTATTATAATAGAATAGATATATAGACATACACACACACAGATAGGACTGTTCATCCGGGTTCCAACCCGGGAATCCGGGTACACCCGGGCCGGAAACCGGGTCTGAAATCCGGGCTGAAACCCGGCCCGAGTTAATCCGGATCAGACCCGGTTTGAAACCCGGATGTACCCGGGTTTTGAAATAACCGGATTCCGGGTTCCGGGTGAACCCGGGTTTTTTGTTTTGTTTTGTTTTGTTTTTTTTTTTTTTTTTTCAGTGGCCATAGATTATGTGATTAAGACTATAAATTGATCACGTTTTTCCATTTTTCCATTTTTACAACAATTATCAAGATACAAACCAATCATAAAAATGGAATGCTATAAAAGTTACAAGCACCCACTTGATTAACAAACAATATAACAAATTAAATCTGGAAAAACACATCCATAATAAATCTGGAAAAACAAGTATGTTAAATTATTTAACTTAAATATAGATAAACCAGGTATGAATAAGCTAGCAACAAGAAGAGAGCTCTGTAGTGGATTATGGCAATTTTGAGCAAGCAGCCAATTCCAAAATAATCAGAAATTATCAGATGTTTCTCATTGCATGTGCTCCTGTTACTGAGTTGAGTAATCAGCCAACATAACAGTAAAGGTTCTTGGAATAAGTTGTCCCAAATAGCGCTCCCATCAAACAGAAAGACAAAGTACAAATGGGCTGCATTAGTCAAGAAACAGAAAGGATATTATTTGTTGTTGTTTTTCAGAAACAAAACTTATATAGAACTGTTAAAACAATGGTGTAAAGTATATATATATTTTTTTTAATGAGACATGTCCACTCTCACAACCATACAAAGCTGTTTGCTTTCAGAGAATTGAGCAGAATTTTCTTTTATAATTGCAGGTATTTTGTTACTGTATAGATATTTTGTGCAGTGTTATTAAATGTTTAATAATATGATGAGATTTATGTTTTGTGTTCATCTCTACTTCATATTTTCGGACATAGGGTTTGGGCATAAATACATAAGATTCAACTAATTTGAGCGTGAAGTTAAATTAAAGTTCTCACTGCAGATTCACTAGCCATATATATTCAAACAATTCACTAGCAGATTCACTAGACATTGGTCCTTGTTTTTCATAAGGGGCACTTGGCCCTTGGCCCTTGTTTTTCTGCTGTTGATTTGTTTCATGAGGCACCTTATCAATTTAACTCAAATAAGTCTATTGGATGTGAATATCATTTCAATTTAACTCAAATATATTATTTCTAAAATTTATTATCTCAAAATTAAATTCATGTTTATCATCTCAAAAGCAATAAAAGATGTTTTAAAAACAAGATGGTAACATGTTTAGTAGAATAACACAATTTATTAGAGTATAATGCAACATGTCAATTTATTTACAAAAGTAATCAAGAAATTTATTGATGGACATGGCAGTCAAGTAATCATCTAATTACATATAATTTAAACATAACATTTTACATAATTCTCTTCTACTGTACTAAATATACACACCTATGATATTTGATAACCATTAAGAAATTGAAGTACAGGGTTGAATCATACTTAATGTGTCGTGGGAAGGTGTGGTTACCTTGCTTCAACTTGGCAAGGGGGGTTCATCTCTTATATGCTTTGCATGATCTTAATAGGTATTAAAAAGAAGGTGAAGCATTTTCCATCCAGAAATCTTCTTATTTATATTGGGATATACAGAAAGTAGCTTGACAAAGCTTTGAAAATTTGAATAGTGTTACACTGCTTTACTTAATATTCTCAAAATCTCAAACAAGATAATCCAGAGAAGGAAAGAAAGCAATCTCTGGAAAGAAAGCAGTACAAGATGCATTACAAATTAAATTTCTCACGCTCATAAGGTTTCACCGTTTCGTTGGCAATAAAAACAATTAAAAATGTGAAAGTCCCAATTAATTTTCTTATATTTCCTCAAAATCATAAAAAGGTTGTGCAAGATTGGCAAATGTGAAAGTCCCAATTAATTGAAAAAAAAATAAATAAAGAGATTCTATGCAAAGGCTAATGTCCATGAATGTTTCTAGGAATTAATTGGTGGGATTTAGTAATAAGTAAGATCTTCTCATTTTTACTTAAAATGGATATGTTTGTTCAACACAAAACATGAGACTTTGACATAGTCTGATATTTCATAAAAGCAAAATCTACTGTGAACAGAATTTATTTATCTATCATAAAAGCAAACGTCACAGCTTTATCATAGTGGGTTAATTTCCAATTTCATTCAGCCATTCTTCTACATATGGGATTTCAATTCTCTCTCAACCCAAATGAGCAGAGACAAAAAATAAATAATACTACATGTACCAAAGCCATACATCTGGTACCTCTATTTCTAGAAAACCCAAACAGATAGGAAACAAAAAAAGGCAACATATAAGAAGAAAAATCCCTTAATGCTATCGGCAGAGAAGGAAAAAAAATAGAGAAGAAAACAAACACAAAAGAAAGAAAATAAACCCTAATGCTATCGGTAGTCTAAGCTAAACAAACACATTATATAAGCATCTACTTACAAAGATCAGCACGGGGATGACGATGAGGCACGAGGGTGAAGAAGCTAGAGTTTCGGAGAGACTCAGAGAGGGACGATGGCTATGGTTTTGGAGAGATTGAGAGAGGGTTCGGCGCGAGAGAGAGGCAGGAGATGGGTTTGGCGTGAGTGAGACGGGTTCAGAGGGTAGGGTTTTTTTTTTTTTTCCACCTTATATACACCCGGTTAACCGGGTTCCGGATTATAACCCGGGTCTCATAACCGGGTCCAGACCGGGTAGTACGGTCATAGGAATGCGGGTTTCAGCCCGGGTCAAATCCGGGCCGAAACCCATAACCGGGAACCCGGTTTTCCGGGTTCCGGTCCGGGCCGGTTAAAAACCGGCCCGGATGAACAGTCCTACACACAGATATATATATATATATATTAATAATGCTTAAATAGAAGTACAACTAGGAGTGTCCATCGATCCCAAAACCAGAACAGCAGCAGCATGAGAAGCAGGGAACCATGACTAGCTAGCTGTAAACATCTCTTTTGCGGCAACCATGCCCCAACAAGGGAACAACCAACAACCTTGCACAACCTAAGAAGAATGCTTGATACCATCCCACACCAAATTTAACATATTTAAATTTTCTCCTAATTCGTATCATTAGTTAGGATGCCAATCTTTGGGATTGGTGAATTGCCAGAAACAAGCAGCTCGAGAGTTACCGAAGAGAAACAAAGAAAAACAAGCAGTTATAAGTTCAGATCGACTAACCACGAGGCCGGGCAGTATTCTGAATAGAGACTACAAGGTGCAGTGTACGTTCTGATCAATAGATACTTCAGGCTTTAGTAACTAAACGGATTCCTTTTCTGAGCAGTACTAAAAGGAAAAAGTCATTAATTGCATGCATGAGAACTAATAACTTTCTCCATAGCTGGTGATCTATGATCCTCACCTCTCTTTGAAATATTGCATGAAAACTCAACTCTTTGAAATATTAGCCACTTCCTTCAGCTGCCACGTACGCTTTCTCTTGATCTTCCGCTCTACGTTTATTTTCAAGAAGTTTAGTATCCTTTAAATAAGAACAAAGATACGGAACTAGCTAGCTATATTAGTGTCCTCCAGTCAATCTACTCCTTTTTTCCCCCATACTGGTCATAGGGGCCGACCATTCCAAAGCTATCAATCATTATCATACCTTTCTTTCTTTCTTTCTTTCTTTCTTTTTTTTAATTTTAATTTTAATTTTTATTTATTTTATTTTTTTAACAACCTCAAAAAACAAAACAACCTCAAATTTTCAAGTATTGCAAAACTTGTGAACTATCCAAATTGAGTGTTACAAATTAAGGTAAGAATATAATATAAATAATTAAGGATGTGATTGGTAAATGAGATCAAATGAGAAATTCTCAAAATTTCTTACAATTTCCTTCTCAAACATTATTTAAACACAAAACATGTTTTCAATTTCAATTTTTAATTTTTTAATTTAATCATTACCCATTCATTACAATTGGTACTTTTGTAAACTTCAAAATAAAATACAAAAGTCAATAATAATTTTTTTAATTTCAAAACAAAAATATTTATAAATTAATTCCACCTTTGTAATATTGTTCGTATATTAATTAATAAAAAATAGTATTTAGGGATAAGTAAGCATGAATTGGCGAAGGAAATTCTCAACTTTTAAAACAGCAAATGAGGAACAGATGATCACAACGAAAACGCAAATTATACAAAACCAATTAATTATACAAGTAATTACTTTGATCCCACATGCACATCGTGATCGAGATCATGTCTGCATAAAGCTAGCTAGATAAACAATGAGTACGGCAAAGCAAATTATCCAGCAAAACGTGTCTTATATATACAAAGCCAAACGTGTATTCATATAATGGACTGACATATATAGAGAAACTGCACTGAGAGGAACACGACGTGAGCTTCCATCACAGTAGGTCAATGATCGACCTCGCATTTCGCTCTTGAACACCTCTTTAGGATATTAGTGACATTCTTTTTCCCCCCCCTTTTACTGCCAATCATCAGACCAAAGTAAGTTGTGAAAGAAAATATATGTGAATTTTGGTCGTGTACGTAACTGGATATGATATTAGTTAGAAATGTGTTTGAAGTACAAGATGGCTTCAAAAAATATTGTGACTGTTCTAAATTTGACAAAAAGTTTTGTGGTATGGTTTTGGTGACTGAAATTATTAAGAATTAGAATTCATGAAAATTAATGTACATAACTGGATAAATTGGATAAAATCTCAATTGAAAAACTATATGCATGCATGGTACTGTAGAGTGTAGACTGCCCGTCCAAACAAGTAAAATTTATGAACATTCTATTCATATATAGGCAATCATTGACTTACTCTATATATGAATATAATTACGATCCTTATATTGATAGAATATACTCATAATATTCTAGCATATATGATGATACTATGACTTATTTTTTACTATATTTAGTTTATTATGTAAATCAATTACTATTTTTGATTTATTGTATATCTATTATTTCTCAGGCCTCATTTACCTATAAATATGGCCTTCCATTGTACAGTTTCACATATAGAAATACAAGTTATTCTCGGTCAATTTCATTTCAACCTATTATTTATCATGACAATAGAGCACCAATTTCTTAAGTTCTCTTACAGTGTTTCTTTTTCTATTTGTGATAAATCTCATATTCAATATATTATTACCCGATCTTTTCCATTTACCACACGTGGTCGATATAGTTGCTGCTCTCCTTTTCATCATCAATCTTCTACATCGGCTAACTACTTCTATTGTAGTTTTATAAACACTAACCACTACCATATATAGCTTCATTTTTGGGGCAAAAATTATAGAATTTTGCTATGTACAAGTAAAGTTGCGTACTAATCTACGTATCAATACTAATTCCTTCATATTCAAAATTTAAATTAGCACTGTTTTAAATAAAATCTATTTTTGGCCAATCACATTAAATTGGTGCACATATTAGTGCGTAGTTGTACTTGTAACTAGATTTTTTCAAAATTATATCATTTTGACTAGATATGCACCCCACGTGCCACCTGAAATGTCTACCCACCCTCTACTTGTGCCATGCGCCACATGCGCCAAAACATCTTCTGCTCAACTTCATCATTTCTATCTTGTTATTTATCACTCCTATAATTTACCACTAGTATAGTATAGTTACGGACATCCTATATATCTCGAAGAGTAGAGATAAATTAAATTACTGATCCATAGTGTTGTGTCTCTTTTGTCCTTTTAAATTGCAGAAAAAAGGATTGTACTGCTATGTGCATGTCCGTTGACCATACCTTTTACTTACTGAGTCTTACTAGGTAAAAGCATGCAATTTGGCACACCAAATCATATACCCTCGGCTTTTTTTATTGAAAAAAAAAATTAAGAAAAAAAATGTCATCTATATCATAAAAATCATTTTCATCTTCAATTTATACCGTTTTATTAAATGGATGCCTTATATATTAATATTGGTGGCTCATTTGGTGCGCAAACTCGCTTGCAAGAAAAATTTTCCTTACTTTTAAACATATCTTTTGAGAAAAGTGCATCTTGTCAGATGGATAGAATGAAAGTACTTTTTTTCCTTTAAGTAGCTCCACGAGTAGTGCTCCAAAACTATAAACATCACTTTTCTCCGTCAATTGGCTTGCCTGCAAGCCACCACTTATATTCATTGTCCTCCGTCCCACCATCAATCGGCCCATTTTTGTTGATCAAGCATCGAATGACGTCCCACTAGTGACATGAGTACCACGCAATGCCCTCAATGAAACCTATTCAAGGCCGGATAATCAGAAAGATAGAAAAAAGTAGAAATTTGAAGGAAACCATGCATGTGAAAAAAAAAAAAAAAAAAAAAAAAAAAAAAAAAAAAAGAAAGAAAAAAGAAAAAGGCAAACGTACCCAAATTAACTATTATTAATTTTAGTCCCATAAAATATATGATCTCTTCTTCAAAAGAAAAGCAATGTTTTTAACTTTGGATAAGCAGAAGATACCCCCAATCCCATCATTGTGGGCTATAATTAAAGTACTAGGTGTCCATGCAGCAAATACCATAAAGGTGGAATTACCAATTTAAGCAATTAATTTGCACTAAATTGGGAATTAACTTAACGAGAGCATCGAGTACTCTATATGATCCTTACATGATCTCTCTCTTGAGCATCTATTTAATTAGAATGTTAGCCACTTATTAGATCCTCAGCTGTCTCGATCGCCGGCCTTCAAATTAACAATCCGTTCTCCTTTAATTTAGAGTAAGCTGTAAAATACACCTAGCTTAATTATAAAGTTTTCATTTTTCTTTCGCTCAACGACTGTAACAGACAAATCATTTCAAAGCCATTACATTTTTTGGAGAAAACATATTTATAAGCCTCATTTTTTAAATCAAATTATATATAGCAAAACTTTTTTTAAAGATGAAGCTAGCGGCCGATACATTCGTACTCCAATTATAGATTAATGCTTTATTCTTTATGTATCAAATTAACAAAAATAAAAACCATGTGTTTAATTATTAAAAAAGGGGCAAAAAATGCTCACATCGAATTTCAATTACATGTAGTTAAGATTGTTAAAACTGTGAGTTATACAATATATAGTAGTACTGGCGGTCAGATCTAAGCGAGATATTAATTTACATTATACGTTTTTCATAGTTTCAAATACATGAATGTATCAGTATTCATAATTTAGAGTACAAAGTGTAAAACTTCTAGTAATATTTAAAATATACAAAAAAATAAAAATATTTCTCGTGTGGAACAATAGAGAAAAAGATGAATGCATCATGTTTATGCAGATTGGCCGAAAAGCAAAAGATCCCCACAATAATAATTTAAGAGCTCAATCATGGAATAACTCATAAAAAAAGTCTTTTTTTTTCTTTTCTTTTCTTTTCTAAGTGGGAGACTTTTATGCTTTCTAAGAAGTCTTTCTTTGCTATGCTTTTTAAGATTGTTGGACTAACAGTATTAATTAAGGAATGGTGTCTATTAAAAATATATTTCATGTGTCTAAATATATATATATATATATATATATATTCAAAAGGACGTAAAAGTAAAGAGTCTTAAGTAAAGAGTCTTTGGATCCTTCTTGTTGGCCAAGTCGCTGTTGCAAAATCAGAACTCCATTCAATTTCGATCAACCAGAAAGATAGAGAGAAGTAGAAATTTGAAGGAAACATATGCATGCAAGTGGAAATTAAAGGAAAAAGGAAAAAACGCAAAACGCAAATTATTTTGACCCCACTGGTCTATAAAAGTTAATGGTCCAACAAAATATGATTAAAGTAGGAAGAACGAAAGCAATGTTGTTAACTTTGGATAAGCAGAAGATTCCCCAATCCCATTATTATAAGATACTTAATTAAAAAGTTGTCCTTTTTTTCTCTCTCTCAGTCACTGTATCATTTCAAAGCCATTATAATATTTTTAGAAAATCTATTTATAATCTTTATTTTTTACACGCCCAGCTATAATAATAAATTATTGATGTTTCTTTTTTAAGTTATATATATTAATGGATCCCATGCATTATAAATGGTCATGTGCTAACAGACCAGTTTATGTATAACAAATTTTTTTTTTTTTTTTTTAAAGTGAAGCTAGCCGTTACATTTACAATTATGGAATGTTTTGTCCTTAATGTATCAATTAATTATCAAAACTTAAAAAATATAGCCTTTAATTATAAAAAACGGACACAGAGATACTCATATAAAATTTCAGCCGTTGAGATCAATACAAAAAATGTGAGTTGTACAATATGACGTACGGTCAAATCATAGCAATTAGATATTTACATTATAAGTTTATATATATATAGTTTCAAATACGATGTATCACTATTAACAATTTAGAGTAAAAAGTATAAAACTTCTAGTGGAAAAAAAAATATTTCTGGTGTGGAAAAAAAAAAATACAGGGAAAAGAATTCAAGCAATTAGTCAGACAAAAGATATCTTATCCAAAGATGAAAGTGGAAAATAATTAATAGCATTGTGTTTATGACCGGAAAAGCAAAAGATTCTTCCGTACAACAATAATTTAAAAACTCAATCATGGAAGAAAAAATCTTTACGACACCCCAACACCCCACCCTTTTTCAATTTTTAAATATTTTTTTTTGAATTTATTCTTTTTAAATTAATTTAATTATTTTATTTATTATTTATATATTAAATATTTGATAAATAATAAAATAATAAAAATTAAAAAAAAAGGTGAGGTGTTGGGGTATTGTGTAGCAAATCCCATCATGGAATCAGTGGGGATCTATGTATAGCTTGAGAGGGCCATGGCATTCTCCCCCCCCCCCCCAAAAACAAACAAAAACAAAGTTTTTTAAAATTCAAAATTTCCCCTAAGTTTTATTCATAATTCCATGTATCTACCCCCACAAAAATTTATAATTTCCTTATTTCTATATGCTTTCTAAAATTTTGTAAAATTTCAATATACATATAAATGTCTCTATCTAATTTTTTTTTCCAATAATCCCTAAATTTTATATAATTTCTATATATTATCCATTTTCAAGAATGTGACCACACTAAAATTAAATTAAAACTAAGATTAGGAAAAATAATAAACTATTAATATTGATCCCGAAATTTTTTATTATATAATTTTAAGTTTCTTAATATAGAATCTAAAGTGAAAATACCATAAAAACCATTTAAGATTAATGATTTATATGAAAAATAGTAGAGATGATTTATCTTATAAGCTTCATTAAGCAATGAAAAGTTTATTTAAGGTCTCAATTATAGTATTTTATGCTTAATGTGACACAAAAATAGATAGATTTTAAATGAAATTTGATAAACTGGCTTAAATATTAGAATGAAAGATGACATTCTGAAAGATCACTTGCTAGTTTCTACGAAGAAAACAATTTCTACATATTTTATATTTACAAAAATAATAATGGATGAATATTATTCTATAAAATATTGTCGTAAAAAATCTGAAACATACATTAAGTTGTATTTTAAAATTTTATTTCTACGTTATTTGACAAATTATCAAGATTTAATTTTATATATACTTTATGATTTTGTAATATTTTTTCATTCTACAAAAATATTTCGTGCAATAGAAAAATTGACCCGCTCTAAGAAAAATTGCTGCTTCCGCCATAAATGGAATGACTTGTAAAAGAATTCTTTTTTTTCTTTCACGAGAAGTCTCCCACTAGCAGTACTATGGTCTTTAAGATTTCCAAAATTCTTATGATTGAAATTACCAAAATACCGTTGTATAGTAATACAAACATCTATTAATTCATTCAACTAATTAATTAGTCGATATTCATGTAATTATACTATAAGAGAGCATTAATATAAAATAAATCAATTGTATAATATAAAGATTGGTAACGAAAATAAATCCTATAAAGAACTCTTTAAAAGTAAAATCCTACAAAGTAGCCAAATTCAAAAAAATCAATTTTATTATTTGAAAACCAATTACAAACAAGTTTTAATTACAAAATCTTTGTCAGTTGACACTAATCTTAATTGACCAAACAAATGACTCGTTAATCTCTACCGTAGTAGTAGTTATAACATCTGACAATCTTCAAATATTGACTTCTCTACTAGAACTCCAGTAGCTGAACATGATAGCTCTATCTCAACCTTGGATCACAATCACACCCTTTGAGAGAAACAACATGAAAAATTCTCAAGCCTATTTTCTCACAAAATAAACACTAGAAGGTACTCTAAAACATATCTAGAATTGAATCTCTGCATATCCTAATTAATAGGACAACTTAAATATTTTTTCTAGAAACAGTTTCCAAGTCAGTAAAATTCTGCTAACGGATTGAGTCTATTACGATGACTTTTGCTAACGGATTGCTCACACCTGGAACTTATTTTGCTAATGTACATGTGTGGATTTCAAATTCAAACTCTTCTCTAGATAAGATAAGGCCCTTGAAATTCGAATTACATCTAGAACTTATCTTAATAACATGAGTGTTTTAACTTATCTAAATACTTAGGACTGGTTTGGATACACAAATCCAAATTATCTCATCTCATCTCATATAATCATTACAAATTTACAAATTTTGACTCAAACTTATGGAAAGTGGGCGATACCCTCCAGATATATAGAAGCAACTGCTAAATGTTGGACTAGGCGAAGAGAGCACAAAAAAGGCCATATAGAAATGCTGGAAGGATTTGGAAAGAGAAAGATTGAAAGAAACAAAATTGAAGGAAGATGCTAGCTAGCAGCTGAATGGTGGTGAGAGCAAGAAGACGTATGGCGGGGAGTGAGCAGTAAAGGAATAATGGGAGGAAGTGGATGCGATGGCTAGTAGCAATAAGTTTTACTTCTTTTATGTTTTTTTTTTCATATTTTTTTAAATATTTTTAAAAATGAAAAAAAAAAATGCACCAATACATAAAAAAATCATTTTTTTAATTATTAAATAAATAAATAATTTTAAAAAAAAAATTAAAAATGTTAAGTGATACACTTGAGTGATATATTACAAACGGCAAAGTAGTGTTTAGTTTGAGAAAAGTAAAGTGAGTCTCGTCGGACTGACAAAATGAACGTACTTTTTTTCCTGAAGGCAGCTCCACGAGTACTGCTCCAAAACAATAGACATCACTTCTCTATGTCAAATGGTGTGTCTGCAAGCCAACATGTCAGTAATATTCATGAAAAAATTTAATTATAAGTATAATTATGTACTAATATGTGTATTAATTTAATATATATTAATCATGAAAAAATCTAGTTGAAAGTATAACTATGTACTAACATGTGCATCAATCTAATGTGATTGGTAAAAAAGTAAATTTTTTTTAAAATAGTAATAATTTAAATTTTAAATATAAAAAAATCAATATTGATACACAAATTAGTATGTAATTATATATATATATATATATATAGTAAAACTCGATATCTATTGTCCTCCGTCCCACCATAAATCGGCCCATTTTTGTTGATCAAGCATCGAATGACGTCCCACTAGTGACATGAGTACCACGCAATGCCGAAACCTACTTTAGTCCCACATGATATATGATCTCTTCTTTAAAAGAAAAGCAATGTTTTTTAACTTTGGATATGCAAAAATTCCCCAGTACCATCATTGTGGGCTATAATTATGGGCTATAATTAAATACCATAAATTAGGTAGTACTGGAATTACCAATTTAAGCAATTAATTAATTTGCATTAAATTGGGAAACTTGACGAGAGTGTCCACTCTATATGATCCTCACATGACCTCTCTCTTGAGCATCCATTTAACTAGAATATTAGCCACTTATTAGATCGTCAGCTGCCTCGCAGGCCTCCGAACAATCAGTTCTCCTTTAATTTAGAGTAAGCTGTAAAATACACCTAGCTTAATTATAAAGTTGTCATTTTTCTCTCTCTTAGTAACAGTAACAGAGATTATTCCAAAGCCATTACATTTTTTTGGAGAAAACCTATTTATAAGCCTTGTTTTTTAGCCTTATTTTTTGGAGAAAACCTATTGCAATTTGGAGAAAACCTATTCATTCTTACTTTTCTTTTAAATAAGATATCATGTCATATCTTTTTGGACCATTTGCTTTATCTTTTTTAGTTTATTTTGCAAGTTTAAAATATTAGCCACATTTACTCTTCTACTTGTCCTTCATTTGCCATAGGTTTCTCGAGAACTTTAAGTAATTAGATATATTCCATTTTCCTCTGCCTAAACTTATCCTTTTGTCTGCTTCTTTATTTCCCCCTTTTTAGTGACCGTAAAAAACAGATGTTTACCTGTAAAAGAAAATATGTACGAAAAACAGATGTTTGCAAGTAGACTTTTTCTTTAAAGTTTTGTGATATTGCTATATACTACCCATCACATCGACCATGCTTCCTCCCATTATTTCTGCTCCTCACTCCCACCATATGTCTTCTTGCTCTCACCACCAATCATCTGCTAGCAGCTAGCATCTTCTTTCAAATCTCTGTTTCTTTCAATCTTTCTATTTCCAAATCCTTCCGGCTTTTCTAAATCGTCTTTTTTGTATTGCTCGATCTCGTGGCCTCCAAAAGTCATAATTAAACGTACAATAATGATTAAAACCACCATTACAAATCTCACAGTCAAAGAATAAGAAATCTAATTATTTTCTCTTTCCTAGAAGAAAAAAAATCAGAGTTTAGATATATAATTGGTTTTCACAAGTATCATTTGCTAATAAACTTGTAATTAAAAAATAAGACTCACCGACAAGATTCATATATATATATATATATGTATATGTATATTATTTTCCAGTACGTAATCTAATTACCTGTATCAGCTGAATGAGTTCAAGGAATTACTCGAAAAAAGCTACGGAATGACGTTTGGTAAAGCAGGGAGTCAATTTGGGCGGATCGTTAATAATTTTTAATTTTGCAACTGAATTTTTAATAATTTCATAGATCGTTAAAGTATCAAATCCAGATATTTTAAAGACGTTCTCCCATATATATATATATATATATATATATATATGTATGTATGTATGGATGTATGTCATTTCGACATCTGTATAATATATAAGAATATATCCAAACAAATGTAAAATCACTAGAACAAAAAAGAGGTTTGGGAAAGTTATTTGGAAGGATTTGGAAAGATAAGAAAGATAGAAAGAAGAAGAAATTTGAGCGAAACCATTTGGAAAGAGGAAAAAAGAAAAAATAGAAAATGGAAACACAGTAAACAGTAAACGTAAATTATTTTGACCCCACAAAATAAGCTAAAAAAGAGATCAAAGCTAATGTCCACAAAATATGATCTCTTTTTCAAAAGAAAAGTAGTAATGACGATATTAAAGCAATGTTTTTAACTTTGGATAAGCAAAAGATTCTCCAATCCCATCATTGTGGACTACTACAAAGCAGCAAATACCAAAAACGATGGAACCAATTAATTTAAACAATTAATTAATTTGTGCTAAGTTGGGAAAATTAAATTATATATATGATCCTGATCACACGATCTCTCTCTTGTGCGCCTATTTAAATAGAGTATTAGCCAGCCACTAATTAGATCCTCAGCTGAGTTGCCCTTCATTCCACCTTCATTCCCACATGTCTGCAAACGTAGCAAAACAAAAAACAAAAATTCAAGCAATTGATCAGACAAAAGATATCTTATCCAAAGATAAAAGCAGTCAAAAAAATGAATTAAGTCATCATGTTAATTTGTGACCGACAAAGCAAATTAAAGATTCCTGTGTAGAACAATAATTTAAAAGTTATCTCAATCATGGAATGACTCCTAAAAGAAGTCTTTCTTTTCTTTTAGAAGTCTCCCACTAGCACACAACTGCTAAACCATGCACGTTGGGTGCGATCAATTTATAAAGTATAAATCTTAATTAATAACCTAATTTATAAACCCTAATTAATTTTCCAATTAACTTTTATTTTTCTTTGGTTTTTGAAATCCTTCTAATTCCAGAATTAAAAGCGATTAGTAGCTCCACATGATGTACATGATTGAGGATAATCATGTACTTAATGTCTATACCTTGCAAGCGAAAAAAGTTAGAAATGTCAATATCTTTCACAATTTATTATGCGCCCATTACGTAGGAAAAGTTAATGATCATCTTGCTTTCCAATTAACTTTTCGTGCCCCACGTGATTGGTCCTACATGATGTCTGATCATCCATGTCTGACATCATTCGTCATTCGTCATTATTAGTTTCTGTAAGAAATTAATTAAAGGGAGAAAAATAGAGTTATGATCAGCATTATACAAAAGTAATGGAACGATCGATAATTATGAATAAAAAAACAAAGTTTAATTTGTACGTGGCCCATTATTTAGTGTTTTGATCAATTCACTTTAATTTTCGTCATAAATGATAAATTATATTAATTTTCATATCTAAAACAAGCATAATATAATAATAATTTAAAATATCAAATCTAGATATTTTAAATTCGTTCTCCCATATATATAAAAATATATATGTATGTATATATATATATTATATGTATGTCAGCTATTGTCACTACAACATTTGTTGATTTTTACCGTGAGGCTATGTATTCGGAAAAACTATACTTGTAGTGGGAAACGTTTTTTTACTAGTAACTAAAAGTTGGTGACGTACACAAAGTATTTTTCTCCACCAATTCATGAACACATGGCAAATGATAACCTTTTCCAACCAACTAGATTGTGGAGAAAACCAATGAATTTTACGGCAAATGATTACTCAAATCAGTTTATGTTGGTGGGAAATATTAGTTTTAACACGAAATGTGCTAGTGGAATTTATATGTTTTATGAACGCATTTCATAGGAATACATCTTTCCTAACCAAAACCACTCATCAATAATGGACGAAAATAAACTATTTCAGACCTAATGAACACATGGGAAGTAAATATTTTGCATGACATTGTTTCGTGGCAATACATACTTTCCACATCATTGCCAATCATGAGTAAAAGTTATAAATATAATTTTTCGGACTATTTGATTTTGTCAGTAAAGAGTATTGTTCATGATATTTGTTTGATAGAAAAACTTTTTGCCCACTTAGAGCATTTTATTGAAATTGATATTTTGCCACCCTTCCATTCGGTAGCTTACTTAGAATATAGTTTCTCAGTGTATGGCTTAGTCGGAATACAATTTTTGTCACCTGTTTCTTTGTGGGAAATACTACAGGAAAATGTTAACTGTTTTTACCATTTCTAACTCTTCTAAAATGGTCTTTTCTCACAATATCAAGATGCTATATATATAGGCTATTATTAAATCTGCAATCACACACACACACACATATATATAACATAACTAATGCCAAGTACTTGGATCCAAATTCTCTGGTTGCACCTATGTATATATATAACACTTTGAAAAATAACATTTTAATATTAAAATACATCAACCCATGCATGGAGATACATCAATGTTTAAGTAGGGAGTACAAGAGGGAAGCCTACATTTTCCCAAGTCACATCAACCTAATCAACTAATAGAACTCAAAATGCTTAATATAATCCATGTATACATAATATTTTGTGGGTTCTTGACCCAAAAGATGAATCCCCAATCCCAATATTGTCATTGACTAGAAAATAAGGGATCTGCATGCTACAAAAGCCAAAGGACGTGGAACCAATTTAAATAATTAGTTAAGGTAATGAAATAAAAAATTACTTTTTTTTTCTTTAAAAGAAAATTTGGTTAACTTCTAATCTACTTTTGGTGGAGGAAAGCTCTATTCATCTGAATATGAATTAATTTACATGTCATTTATAAAGAAAATCTAACAAATTGTGCTCATTCAGTTTCAACTGTTAAGATTGATGGGAAAAAAAAAGTGAGTCATTGTAAATCCATCATGTACAATATTGACAATCAGATGATCCTCATAAAATATTTACATTGCAAATTTTTTATAGTCACTATAAGTAAAATGACATTTTACGTCGTTTAAATTGGATGTAAAAAATACAAAATGATTAACAAAGTTTTTTTTGCAACCATTTTGTGTTTTCTATATCTAATTTAAACGATACAAAATGTCATTTTTCTTATAATAAATTCGATACAATGTATCACTTTAATAACTTAGAGTACAAATTAAAGTGTAAAATCACTAGAAGCACCAGCTGCTAAACCATTCATGTTGGAGGCAACGGGAGAACAAAAAAGCGGTAATTTAGAAAAGTTGGAAGGATTTGGAAAGATGATCAGAAAGATAGAAAGAAGAAGAAATTTGAGCGAAACCATTTGGAAAGAGGAAAAAAGAAAAAGCAGAAAATGGAAACACAGAAAAGGTAAATTATTTTGACCCCACACGTATGCAAAAGCTAACAAAATAAGCTGAAAAAGAGAAAGCTAATGCCACGAAACGTGATCTCTTTCTTAAAAGAAAAGTAGGAATGACGAAAGCAATGATTTTAACTTGGGATAAGCAAAAGATTCTCCAATCCTATCATTATGGATTAGTACAAAGTTGCTATCCATGCATGAGCAAATACCAAAAAAGATGGAACCAATTAATTTAAACAATTAATTTGTACTAAGTTGGGAAACTTCATGCATGAGATCGAGCATCCACTTTATATATTATATGATCCTGATCACACGATCCCTCTCTTGAGCACCTATTTAAAATATTAGACTATTAGCCAGCCACTTAGATCCTCAGCTGCCTCGCCTTCATTCCCACAGGTATGCAAATGTAGCAAAACAAAAAACATTCAAGCAATTGATCAGACAAAAGATATCTTATCCAAAGCTAAAGTAGTAAAAAAAAAAAAAAAAAAAAAGGAATTAAGCTATCATGTTAATTTATGCCTGACAAAGCAAATTAAAGATTCCCATCCACAACAATAATTTAAGAGTTATCTCAATCATGGAAGGACCTAAAAAGAAGTCTTTCTTTTCTTTTCTATGAAGTCTCACACTAGCACTACTTTTATGGATTTTAAAGAGTTCAAGTAGGCTGAGAGATACATGTAATCACTGATCCAATTGGAAAAAATGATAAAATCTCTATCAATTGTTCTCTTTTGGTTTCTTATCTCATCTCATCATTATAATTTTTTCTAATTTTTATATAAAATATAATAAATAATTCAACTTTTTCAAATTTTAAAATAAAAATAATATTAAAAAAATATAATATAATAATATTTTATTTAACTTTCACATTTTATCTCATATTATCTATGTAATCAAATGGGACATCTCATCTCAACTTTCAAATAGAATATCTCTTCCTATCCCATTCTAAGTAGGATGAAGAGATATAGCTCATCATGTCGTTGTTGGACTAACAATTTGATTAAGGAAGGGTGTCTTTTAAAAATAAATTATTCAACCGAAAAAATGAATATTAGTATTCAAAATTATTACGTTAAAGGCAATGATATTTGGAGATGTCGTGACATTAATGCAACGCATAACGTTAATAATATTAGATACAGTTATGAGTTGTGCAAATGGCGTAATGCATTCATTTTAAAAAAAATTGAAGTTCACAATTGAAAATACTAATTTTTTATATGAGTCCTATAATTACTCACTTTTTCAAAATGAGTACTGTGTGGCACTTGCACATTTTAGTATTACTCGAATTAATATGTAAGTACCCAATGGCACCTCTTGTGGCACGCTTAGAGTCATAATTAAGGGCTTGTTTGGAAAAAAGTTTTATTTCCAAAATTCTCATCTCATCACATCCCATCACATCCCATCTCTTTCCCAAACATTACTCAAATACAAATACTTTTAAACTAATCATTATAACTGTTTCAAACTTTGAAAAAACAAATCCACATTTTCAAATCTCCAAACAAAAATAATATTAAAAAATCATATTCTAACAATATTTTAATTTTATAATATTTTTTATTCAACTTTTCCTCTCTCATTTCTCAAAACTCAAAAAATACTCAACTCAAACTATCTCACTACTATTCACAAATTATTTACCACTATTAACAAAAGTCTAACATGAGTAAGCTTTAGGAACGAAAAAAAAAAAAACCTAGGGGTTTTTAGTTTGATTGTTAATTTCCAGTTAATGCTTGATTATGGCTGGAAAAAAATGAGTAAATATATTATGTTAAAAAATGAACAAAGAAGATCAACTTATTTATTCACCATATATAATATAACATAATTAACATATTTACTGAAGTTTCACTAAATATATGCCAAAATAATAATTAGTAATGTTCTCGATCATTTTCTACATGAAGAAGGTAAATCTGAGGCAAATTAGCCCATACTCAAACCTAGCTTTGCAGAATAAAATTAATGGAGGTAAATCTCTGTGGAGCCCAAGTCTGAAATGTTTTTTTAGTGTTTTTCTAAAATATTGTGAAGCCCAAGATTGATTTGGAAGTGGGTTTTCTTTCAAATTAAGTGTGAGTTTGTGTGAAGGCAGTGGTCTCAGCCCGTGTGAAAGCCCAGCTCAAGGTGAGGAAGCCCAGCCTCTCATCTTTTGAACGGCGCCGTTTTGGTTTGGAGGGTGAGAAAACCCTACTTTTGTCTCTCCTCTTTTTCTTTCCCGAGCACCGTACCGGTACCACTCCAACCATGACCTTTTCGCAGCCCATGCTGCCACCACGCAGGCACCACACGTCTGAAATGCACACTCCACTGTCCCTGTCTGGCCACCGCCCCCTTCTCTCCCAATCCGTGCCTTTCTCTCTCTGCCTCCCCGTGAGCTTTTCAGTTGACGCAAACCAGCCGTCGTGCACCATGCATTGTGAAGCTTGCCCTTCTTTTCCGTCCTGCCCACCGTCCAACTCCACCAACAAAGCCGTGGGTTGTGCTGTTGTGGAGGAGTTCCACGACCTATAAATAGGTCGAGCCTCTACCCGTTTGAAACCCATCCCAAGCCCTCCTCTCCATCTCAATCTCGTTCTCTACCTCCCCAGATCTCACATTCCCTCTCTCTGTTTCCTTCCAGTGCAATTTAGAAAATTTTCACCTAGGGTCCCGCCGCATACCGTCGTGGTTCGCCGCCCTCAGGTGTTCACCGGAGGTTGTCTGACCACCCCCCCCCCCCCGGGCTCCGCTACCACTCAGCCTCTCCCCCTCTTAGATCTCACCCTATAATCGAAACTAGATCTCTCTCTCTCTCTCTCTTAGGGTTTACGGCGCGGCCAACTATCACCAGCCACTGCAGCCCCTCCTTCCCCATCACAGTGGAGAAGAAGAAAAGAAGCAAAATTCGCCAGATTGACGAAGGAGAATGGAGATGAAGCAAAGAGGAGAACGAAAAGCAGGGAGAAAAAGGGTAGTCGGCAGAAGGGAAAGAAAAAAAATGAAGCTCTAACCCGCCCAAAACGACGCCGTTTAGAGGGGAAGAGAGGGCTGGGTTCATGGGCAACGGGTTGGGCTGGAATCCGAGTGGGCTTGGGCCCAAAAATGAAGGAAATCCAACAGCAATAAGCCCAAACCGAGATATAAGGATATAAGAAATAAAAAGACACAATAAAAATAAATAATAAGGCAATTAAAAACCACTACAATTCTATATTAATAAAATAAAATATTTAAAGCCTAACAATGAAATAATTTAAGTTAGAGAGTAATTTAAATGCAAAATAATAATTAATAGCAAGTAAGCATATAAAATAAATTTCATATTTTAAAAATATAAAATAAATCCAACGATTAACACATTAAATTTAAAATAAGAGAGCCATTAATTATAATATAATCTTTCATTAAAAATAAAAGTAAATACGAGGTATTACAACGTAGGTATGGTGGTAGAGTCCCGCCGGTAATTTTCACCTATAGTCTTCAATAAATGATTATGTTGGATTATTTTCTGAGAAAATGACGGTTTGTGATTTAATAGATACTAGCACCATTTTCTTGGAAAATGGTTGGTTTATGTTTAGGCCATTTCTGGAAAAATGACAGATATTATTCATGGCTTGTTTTAGGTTAAAAGAGATTTTTGACGTACATTGGGAAATAATCATTTTTGGAAAAAATGAGGATTTTGGGTTACATATATGTTTCGTCATATGCACACGTGATTGTTGGAGGCATTCATGTGTTTAATCTCTTGGTTTGTTTGGGTTATTACTTATTGAGATTTATAGTCTCACGGTATTCGATGCAGATAAGGACGTTGAGCCTGAGACTTGGGCTCCACCAGAGGAGTGACCTGGGGTTGCTCTGTGTATTGATATTTATTCTCCCGCTTGTTTATGTATTTTGCCCTTTGTATTATAATTTTTGGGATAACTGTATAACTCTTTTCTATACTACTTTTGTAAAGGCAAAAATTGGCTAGGATTAGATGACTAAACGATAAAGTTTATCTTATCATTATTTGATTAAATTTGGATGAATGATAAGGTTCATCTTATCATTATTTGATTAAATTTGGATGAATGTAAAATAAGTATTGATTTGTATCTAAACAATATTAAGTCTATCTAGAAGTCTTAGGTGTTGTTTAGATAAGTCTTTGAGGTTAAAATCGAGTTCTGGAAGATTGGTATTTATCAAGAAGAAAGCTGAACAGAGTTTAAGTCAAAAAGAGAAGATATTATCGCGAAATGTTAGCAGTCCGTCGGAACACGTTTTCGTGTCTGTTGCTAACCCTCAGCAGAGTCCTACTACGACTAGAACTCTTTTGAATAGAGTTTAGTCAATAACAGAAGATATTATCGCGAAATGTTAGCAGTCCGTCGGAACACGTTTTCGCGTCTGTTGCTAACCGTCAGCAGAGTCCTACTGCGACTAGAACTCTTTCCAGACTTTCTATTTAAAGGGATTTGGTTTTGTATCTTTTCAAGGACTTCAAGCCACGAATTTTACAGAGGAGATTCTGAGTATTTAGGAGAGAAAATTCACTTGAGATTTTTCATGGGATTTTTCATATCTTCTTGAGTGTGATCGTGCTTTGAATGTGAAGCAACATTGATTGGATTTCAGCCTCTGGAGTTCCAGAAGGGAAGTCAACATTTGAAGATCGCCAGAGGTTCTGGCAGCTACTGCGGTAGAAGACAAACGGGTCGTTTGTCTAGGCAAGTAAGAGAGTCTAATTGCAAATGTTTTGTAATTGATTATTGCTTGTAATTGTTCTTCAAATAATAAGATTGACTTTCCTGGGTTTGGCTGCCCCGTAGGGTTTTACCTTTAAAGAGTTCTTTAAAGGGTTTTCCTTCGTAACCAATCGTTGTGTTTTGCAAGTTTGATTATTTATTTTAAAGTATTTGATTCATTTCATAATCTTGATAATTGAGATCTAACTTATTTGTTCAAGGAAATTGGTAGACAATTTCGTGGTTTTACAGGGGTACATTGGGAATTTCAATTGGCATCAGAGCGTGGTTCACTCATTCGAGTGTGATCCGTGCCCTTGTAGATCATGTCGACGTCATTACACGTTCCACCATACTTCGATGGGGAAAAC
The DNA here is from genome assembly GCF_018687715.1 of Carya illinoinensis. Lineage (NCBI taxonomy): Eukaryota > Viridiplantae > Streptophyta > Magnoliopsida > Fagales > Juglandaceae > Carya > Carya illinoinensis. The sequence goes on from NC_056766.1 coordinate 3,806,820, forward strand.
TATGCTTATTGGAAAGTTCGTATGAGGGCTTTTCTCAAGTCTTTAGATGAACGTGTATGGCATTTGGTTGAACGAGGATGGACTAAACCCGAGACATCTATAGATGCTTGGACAAAAGATGAAATTAGCAATTGCAATTTGAATAGCAAAGGACTTAACGCTATTTTCATGGCGGTATCCTCCGAAGAATTCAAAAGAATCTCCATGTGTGAGATTGCTAAAGAATCTTGGGATATTTTAGAGGTTACACATGAAGGCACAAGAATAGTAAAAAATTCGAAATTGCAAATGCTAACCTCAAAATTTGAAGAGATTAAAATGTTGGAAGACGAAAATTTTAATGATTTTTATGCTAAACTGAATGATATTGTGAATTCCAGGTTTAATCTCGGCGAGAAGGTGGAGGATTCAAGGATCGTGAGGAAGATTCTAAGGTCTTTACCTGAAAGATTTCGACCCAAAGTTACCGCTATTGAAGAAAGTAAAGATCTTGATGCAATAAGGGTAGAAGAATTGGTAGGTTCTTTACAAACATATGAATCTTCACTTCCTCAAGCAAGAAAAGGTAAGTCTATTGCCTTAAAAACTATAGAAGAAAATCAAGATGATTTTTCTGATGAAGAAAATCTTAACAATGAGGATATAGATCTTATAGTAAGAAAATTCAGAAAATTCATGTTTAGTAAAAAGTATAGTGAAAAGAAAAAAAGAGGTAGAGAATTTTCTGCAAAGAAAAATTATTTTGAAAAATGGAATAAAGAAAAATCTGATAAAGTAAAGTGTCATGAATGTTCTGGTTATGGTCATATAAGAATTGAATGTCCAAATTTCAAGAAAAATAAAGGAAAAGCATTGAATGTCACACTTAGTGATAGTTCAGAATCTGAAATTTCAAGTTCATCATCTGATTATGACAATACTTTTGTGGCTTTTTCTACTGTTTTTAATGATTTTTCTGATATTGAGCTAACAAAATCTGAAAATGATGATGGCAATAGTGATTCGGAGGTTGCTCTAGTTGTGGAGGATCATGAGTTGAGTTTACAAGAAGCTTACAATGATGTGTGTGAAGAAGTGATCAAATTAAAGAAACTCAACAAGAAGCTGTACAAGAAATTCACTAATATGGAGAGTGAGAAAAATAACTTGTTTGAGGCATTCAAAATTTCTGATATTGAAATAGCAAGATTAAGGAATCAAAAAAATTGCATTAGAAAAAGAGTTGGAAAAGGTTCAAGAAAAAACAGCAACACAAAAATTAGAAGAGATGTTGAGTATTCAAAAATCTAGTTGTGATCGCACGGGTTTGGGGTATATGACTTCCCAAGGTATGGAACTTAAAGACTCATCATCCGCTGCCACCTCATCAAAAGATATCATTTTTGTTAAAGGAAGTCAAGATGAGGAAACTCCAAAGAAGGCCGTGTCTACAACTCATGTTCCAAGAGCCTCACATGATAGATCAATGACAAAGAAACCCAACCAAGGTAAGTCCAAAGGTAAGTTTATTCCTACTTGTCATTATTGTGGTGTTATTGGTCATATAAGGCCAAATTGCTTTAACTTGAATAAAGTGAAGAAAAATAGATGTGAAAGAAATCCAAAAAGGAAAGGAAATAGTCTAGAGAATCAAATTTGTGATATGAGTCAACAAATCAATTTTTTAAATCTCAAAATTGGTGAAATAGCAGATTTTTGCTTTCAAAATAAAGAAAAGATCATACAAAGTGATGTTGATAAAAAGAATAGGCCAAAATTTAAAGCAAAATGAGTGGTCAAAGAGGATGTCATGTCACATTAATGGATAGGATTACTTGCATGTTCTTGCATCCGTTATATTATTGCATTAGCCTAGGACATGCATTTTATTTTTCTGTTTTGTTTTATGTTTTTGTTTTTCAGTTTTAAATAAGAAAAATATAATATAAAAAAAAATTCTGGTTTGGTTCAAAACTTTTCTTTAAGGAAAGTGCATGCTTGATATGTCAAAGTTTGAGCATTTGTGTTCTCACTTAATAAATTCCTGAACCTATGCATCTCTCTACTTTGTGCAATTCACTTTGTGCATACTAACCCTATGGATTATCTTGGCAAAGTTCATTTTTAATGCACTGTGAGGAACCTATATGTAAGCATCCTATAATTAATATGTTTCTTTTTTAGATGCTCATCAAAAGGGGAGTTCATGCCTTGAATTGACTAATACTAGTTGAATCTAGTACATATATAAAGAGCTCTCTTCTTGCCAAACACAAAGAGTGATCCATATAGAAAAATTCAGTGTTAATTCATTGCGGAAAAAGACAAACACCCTACACGGATCTACCACCTTGAGTTCTTACAGAAAAAATCGTTGCTCTAATCATTATGGAAAAAGATGAGCAGCCAACATGAACAAAGGGGGTGTACAAACTAGTGTTTGGAGGAGATGCTCATGTATCTAGGCCCTAGCATAAAGTTTGACTTTTAAGGTCAAGTAACAAACTCTTGAGAGCATCTATCAAAAGTAATCTTTCTTTGAACAAAGGTCTCAAAGATATATTAAAAAAGAAAAAGGGGAAGCAAAACGGAAAAAAAAAAAAAAAAAAAAAAAAAAAGAGTTCATAACATGCCATGATATAAGTATACTCACTCACACACTCACATGAACTTTGACATTGATGATCTTATGAGGAGTGAACATCCATAGTGATTGTTGCAAATAAAAGGGTGTACTTTATTGAATTTGTTTTATGAGTTACACTATGTTTGAATTAAGATGCATTTAAGCATGTTACTTGCCCTTTTGTTGTTTTTTATAAAAAAAAAAAATTATAAAAAAATTCAATGGTTTTTTTTGTTATATCTACTCTATGCATGTATTGAAGACGGTTTTTGAATGGGTCTTTAGCCTTTGTCATTCGGTTTTCATGGAATGCCCACCAAGTGTTTGTTTTTTTGTCTCAATCATTTGCTCATTGTTTAAACATACATTCATGCTCATACATCATGTGCATTTAATCCATGAAAAATTGAGACACATGTGAGTTGTTCATCATGTCTTTCTTAGTATCTTCATATTGGCTCACATAAGTGATATTTATTCTATTTTGTGTCTTGTCAGATTAGTGACAAAAAGGGGGAGAAAAACAAATTAGAATATCTTGATATTATGAAGTTTAGTGGGAGTTTAATGAATTTGCTGAAAATAAAAAAGGGGAGCAGCAGAATATTGAGGGGGAGAACTAAGTATTGAACATTGTTATTGATGATGACTAGAACACTTTCTTTTTGTCGGTTTACATTACATCTAACCTTTGATTATTATTGGGACTAGTTTCAAGGAATGTTCTATGTCATTTCTTATCATAATTGTATTAAGATATTTTTCACGAGATCTTGGTCTGCTGGTTGTTTTTGTCTTAGGTACACACTACATTCATCAAGTTGGTTTTGTGATCGATCCACCAAAGGGAAGATTGTATATGCAAGACATTCATCAAGTTGGTTTTGTCACCAATCCGCCAAAGGGGGAGATTGTAAAGGCAAAAATTGGCTAGGATTAGATGACTAAATGATAAGATTTATTTTATCATTATTTGATTAAATTTGGATGAATGATAAGGTTCATCTTATCATTATTTGATTAAATTTAGATGAATGTAAAATAAGTATTGATTTGTATCTAAACAATATTGAGTCTATCTAGAAGTCTTAGGTGTTGTTTAGATAAGTCTTTGAGGTTAAAATCGAGTTCTGGAAGATTGGTATTTATCAAGAAGAAAGCTGAACAGAGATTAAGTCAAAAAGAGAAGATATTATCGCGAAATGTTAGCAGTCCGTCGGAACACGTTTTCGTGTCTGTTGCTAACCGTCAGCAGAGTCCTACTACGACTAGAACTCTTTTGAACAGAGTTTAGTCAATAACAGATATTATCGCGAAATGTTAGCAGTCCGTCGGAACACGTTTTCGCATCTGTTGCTAACCGTCATCAGAGTCCTACTGCGACTAGAACTCTTTCCAGACTTTCTATTTAAAGGGATTCGGTTTTGTATCTTTTCAAGGACTTCAAGCCACGAATTTTACAGAGGAGATTCTGAGTATTTAGGAGAGAAAATTCACTTGAGAATTTTCATGGGATTTTTCATATCTTCTTGAGTGTGATCGTGCTTTGAATGTGAAGCAACATTGATTGGATTTCAGCCTCTGGAGTTCCAGAAGGGAAGTCAACATTTGAAGATCGCCAGAGGTTCTGGCTGCTACTGCGGTAGAAGACAAACGGGTCGTTTGTCTAGGCAAGTAAGAGAGTCGAATTGCAAAGGTTTTGTAATTGATTATTGCTTGTAATTGTTCTTCAAATAATAAGATTGACTTTCCTGGGTTTGGCTGCCCCGTAGGGTTTTACCTTTAAAGAGTTCTTTAAAGGGTTTCCCTTCGTAACCAATCGTTGTGTTTTGCAAGTTTGATTATTTATTTTAAAGTATTTGATTCATTTCATAATCTTGATAATTGAGATCTAACTTATTTGTTCAAGGAAATTGGTAGACAATTTCGTGGTTTTACAGGGGTACATTGGGAATTTCAACTTTTATTTTGATAAACTTGTATTTAAAATTCTGGTACTTAATTGATTTATTTAATTTATCCACTGCATTTTTGTTGTACAATTTCTGCATGTACGTACTTGACACTTATCATTGAGAACCCGTGTTATTATCATCCCCGACTTCACGATTCCTGCATTTCCGTACGTGAAAGTCAGGGCGTCACAATATTTACATTAGAATATAATTTATGACTGACAAAGTAAAATTAAGACTCTTGCAACAGTAATTTAAGTAAATTAATAGCTCAATCATGGAATGACCACTCGTACTCTTTCTTTTCTTCTCTTTTTTCATCTGTCTAGTCTCCCACTAGAGCTAGTATGGTTTTTAAGATTTCTAAAATATTTATCGAAAATTTAAGAGTTCAAAAATGTAGATGTAATTAGTCATGAGCCAATGATCCGACTAGAAATTAAAATGATAAAATCTTTTATCAATGACTAAAAATCTCTCTTCATGCAGGCCGTGTCTACCTAACTAGCTAACTGTTTTGGAAAATTTTGTTTAATTGGATTAGGGGACACTTTTGCCGTCTAAAAACCTTCACTACAAGAGATATGATTTTTTGAGACAAAAAATTTTGTCTCAAAAAATGAAAATTTCGTCCCTAAAAGTTTTGGGAGATGAAAAAATTTCGTCTCTATTTTGTCTCAAAAAGGCTGTCTCTATTTTGATTTTCATCTCCGAAAAGTATTTTTAGGGACGAAATTGGGCGAACCGGTCGAAACCGTTCGAACGGGAAATTTTTTCTGAGACAAAAAAATGTCATCTCAGAATCAAGTTCGAACGAAAATATTTTTGTTCGAACAACATGAAATGTTAATTCGAACCAAAAACCATATCTGACCAAGTCCGTTCGAACAAAAAAGTTTGTAAGCGACTTTAGTTCGAAGAAAAATATTAATTGTTCGAACAAATAATCTATTGATGACTTGCAAAATTTCATATTGCAGAATTCACAAGTTCGCTCGAGCGGAGTCTTTTGGCCGCTCGAGCGAATTCAGGCAGATTCAAACGCTCGACTTCCGCTCAATAGGACACTCAAGCGAAATCAGGCAGAGTCGAACGCTCGACGCGCGCTCGACACCCCGCTCGAGCGAACATCGTATTTTGACAGAATTAGGGTCTTCTGCCGTGAGACCATATAAAAGCAATTTTTCACTCTAGAGCCGCGAGTTTTGACTGGAGAACACTTCTTGGGACAGAAAAACATAGCTAGAGGGATTCAAATCATTTGTTTTGGAGACGGAATTCCAATTTATTGCAAGTACGTTGGAATCATACACGATCACGGACGGGAGAAAAGCGTTGAATCGTTCCCTTGAGCTTTTGACGACGAGTTGCGGCAGCAAGGAGGATTTTTCAGTGTTTATTTTCTTCCAATCTTCTCAGAACAATTATGGTGAATTCGTTTATGTTGAATTCCATTTCTAGCATGAGCTAAATTTTCTTCATTCTAGGAAAACGATGTAACCTATTTCCGAACTATGCTTGATTGTCTATGCTAATTTAATGCAATTCTCTCTTTGTTTATCTGATTTATTCTGAGTTTATTGCTTCTAATTAACTGGCCATTGATTAGATGATAAGTAATCTTGTGATTTGCTATCGAAAGAGGGAATCATAGGGTAGATCTTGAATATTTCAGCATAGGTAAGTATAGAGATCGAAAGACTTGTATGAACCTATGTAGTAATTAAATCATTGATCTTATTGCTTTCTTGGTTATTTAATTTGCATACTCTTGTGTGAATTGATAAACTAGAATCACTTCTAATTGACTATCGAAAGAGGCTTTTGGATGAATTAGAGATTTGCTAATAGATAAAAGAGAATTGAATTAAGTTAGCTGGATGAGAAAAGCATAGTGAAAAAGTAGGTGAAATCGATTTCCTAGAAGTTTTCTTCCCAATAATTTGATCTTCGAACATCAGTTTTATTTCCTTTGCATATTTCTTTGAGTTGATCTAGTTTTAATTGCAACTACAAAAATCTTAGTGATTCCTCTAGATAAAATCAAGTTTAGTATAATTTTGGTATTTGGCAAACGTAAGGTACCAATCCCTGAGGACGATACTCTTCTTATTACTTTACTATAAAACTACGATACTGTGCACTTGCAGTTTTGCACCGGTCATCTATTTACAGAAATTTTCTGTTCGAACGGACTTTTAGAAATGAATTTATTCGAATGAGTATTTAGTTGTTCGAACGAATGCATGGATTGTATTTCCCGGTAAGTTTGAATGTGTATATTTTTGTTCGAATGAGAATTTTTTGGTTCGAATGGATATGTTTTTGTTCGAATGTATGCATAAATGGTAATTTACCATTCGAACGGCATTGATGAAACAAAATGAAATTGATACTAATACAAATTGTAATCTATATACATCAAATTGTAATCTATATACATCAATTGTTCAAATGTTTACAAACATCATAAATATTAAAGACAATTAAAAAAAATCAAATAAATTATGATTGTGGTGGTAGTGGTGGTATAGGGTTTTGGGACATCATTAATTGAAATTGTTCAAACATTTTTTGGTTATTTAATTGTAGCCTTTCTTCTAATCTTGCCTCTAAATCTGCTGCTTGATCTAATCGGGTCAGCAACTCTTTTTCCTTCGATCTCAATCGTTCTATCTCAAGTGCAGCTTCCTCTAATTTTTTAGTCTTGTCGTCATTCGATCTGGCTTTAGAAGATGATGAAGATGTTGAGGATGGCTTCACGCAACGTCCTAAGCCCCTCAAATATCCAGAACGTGATCCAAGAACTTGAGAAAAGATTTGAGCATCGTTGACAGATGATTCATCAGATGGATCCGCAACAGTATCTTTAAGAGATATCATCTTGTCCTGGAAAAAGAAAAACATTAAAATTAGTATATGTAACAAAAATATATTTAGACAATGAAATTAAATAAACTTAAACTTACATAATTTGCCTCTGCCTCAGGATTGCTCCAAACACCATCACGATTTTTATGTGCTTTAGCATACAATTGGATCAGATCATAATCAGTAAGATTTTCTTCTTGCTGCAAAATGAAAATTAATATCATAATTTATACGAAAAAAGTGTATATATTAAGATTTAATGGAGACAATAAGAACAAACCATTTTTTTTTCCAAGCGATGAAAAGATCGAGAACCCGCATGATGGTGTATCGTTAAATTTGATCTATTTGCTTTGTTCACTGTACTCCGTTTCTAAAAAAAAGTATTATAATTTTTATTTAATACATCTATTATATATTATTAAAAAAAAAGATAGTAGCGAAATTACCTGATAAGCAGGATCTTCAAACAGATCACAAACTTTCTCCCATTCGTTTGGTGGCATTGCTTGGAATGGATTTTGACGCGCCTCTATCGTAGTACTGAACTTCTGATAGTGTGCATGGCATCAACCTTTGTACCTCCGGAATGCATTCGACATGAGTTCTTCAATAGTTAGTCGATCCTCCCGCCGACCAAAATTTAGTTCAAACTCGTCCTTCAAAGAATTATAAACAATTAGTATAATTTCAAACATTCGCATTTAAATAAAAATGTTATACAAAGTAACTTATTACCAGACAACGATTTTTTATGTGGTCTTTCACATCTTGGGAAACTTTAGCCCAGGAGGATGTAGCTATCGGTGCATACGTGCGAGTAAGTGTACCGACATAAGAAGCAAGCCAAGCTGCCGAATCCCCAGAGCCACCGGTGTGATCATTAGATATATCAACTTTAATTTTACCCACTTTCCTTACTTTTTCTATGCAGACACCCCTCGTAATGCCTCTAACTCGGCGCTGGTTTACAACAGCTATATATACAAAAATTAAAGCATATATTTTAATTAAATTAATTTTATTTGAAAGATATACAGTGAATGTGACGCCCCCAAATCCCCACGCCCGAACACGGGGAAATTGAGGCGTCCGGATGGTGACAACCCGGATCACCATCCCATCGACGGGTGCCGAGTGTGTGCAAGGCAACAGATGTGTACAGAGAAACACGCAGCGGATAACGAAAGTCATAACTAAGTACCAGAATTTTTCTTAACGTAATACAAGCTGTTTAAAACATACATAGATAAAATATTACAAAACACAAATACAGTTTTAACAAATAAAAAGATAGCATCAGCAACCCGGCGGAGCCGCATCCTCGGGCTCAGCCTCCTCCTCTTCGTCCTCTAACTCTGCACCAAAAGCTACGGAACCACGAATGGTACCGCAGGTAAGTAAAACCCAAACACTACCAGATAAAAACACATAAAACTCAAACAATATGCATGAACCGTGCCCAATGTACAAAACCCAAAAACACAAGTTTTCCACACACGCCAAAAACCCTTTTTGGCCCAAAAACACATCCTTTCCGAAAAACACGCCAAAAGTCACATTTGGCCGCCAAAAGTCCATTTGGCCCAATATCTCGCCAGAAGTCCATCCGGCCCAATATCTCGCCAGAAGTCCATCTGGCCCACGCCAAAAGTCCCATTTGGCCTCATAAACCATTATCCAATTTTAACCGTATGCACCATGACCTCCCCTAGGGGTCATCCGCACACCCTGGCTCCAGTGTCACACCGTAGAGTACCACCACGCATGTGACACCTAACGAGCGATGCCCAGTTCCGCGCCTCCCGCGCGTGCGTAGCCAAGCATCCTCTAGCCCTCGCCAGCGAAGGGCCACGGAGTCGGTGAGTAGGGCGATGCCCGGTTCCACGCCCGGCGCGTTCGTAGCCAAGCATCCCCTAGCCCCGCTCCCGTCATCTCTCTCGACAACTCAGGGGACATCACTCAGTTTATTCCGCTCCCGAGTGACCAGAGGAGCTCCACCGAGATAATAACCCATCCCGGCTTGGGCTCGTGATACACACGCACCCGCAATACACTTACGCCAATACACAGGCTTTTCACATAAATCCACAAACACACATGCATGCACCATGTAATGCCCTAACAATGCATAATAAAATAATCCAACAATCATAAATCAAATAAACAGGCAACTCCGTCCTCCATCCATCCGACCCCCGAAACTCCTCGTACTCAGTCCGGAATCAACAACCAACAACAAATATTTATTGAATGGGCAATATATATTTAAATCTGAAAATAGGGTTTGGAAAATACTTACAGCGCTATACGGCAATTTTAGAAAACAGGCGGCGTTGCAAACGGCGGAAAAACAGCAACGTCACAGTGAAAATTCACTGCGGCCGTGGGTTTGAAAAACCCACTTTTGAACGGGGACAAACTAGGACACGAGATTGATAGGGAATGGTCTAGGGATGGTTGTGAAGCTATTGGAAGTGGTGGTTGGCCGTGGGTGGCGGCAGAATGGCCGGAAATGGCCGGATTACCCAAAACGGAAACCAAGCTCGTAGGAGCTGTTCCGGTGGTCGTTGGAGGCCGGAAATAGGTGGGTTAGGACGACAAGGGACCGGTGATGAAGTGGTGAAGAAATGGTGGCCGGAGGTGGAGCGACGGCGGCGGATCGGAGTGAAATCCGTGGAGGCTTGTTGGGCTTTTTCTGGCCAAATGGCCGGCCGGTTGGGGGTGGTTTTCGGTGGGGAGGTGCACCGGAGGGAGGGGAAGAGAATGGGACCGGTGGGGGTCCGGTTGGTGGCCGGACAGCGTTGGGCTGGAGGAGAGAGAGGGACGACGCGGGGGAGAGGGAGGAGAGAGAGAGCTCGGGGGGGGTCCGGATCGGGGAGAGAGAAGAGAGAAAAGAAAAAGAAAAAAAAAGAAAAAGAAGGAAAAAAGAAAGGAAGGGAAAAAGAAAAAGAAAAAAGAGAAAAAGGAAAAAGATGTGAAAAGAGATGAGGTCCAATCCTCACTCCGGGAAAACGAAACAAACCGCCGAGAAAGATTAAAACCACAAAACAACTTAAAGAAATAAAACACAACATCAAATAAATTAAATTAAATTAAAACCCAATTTTTAAAACGCAAATAAATTAAAATAAATAACTAATATATTAATTAAAATAAAAACAATTATTTCAGTGAAAATACACTTAAAAGCGGGTCATCACATCCTTCCCCCCTTAAAAACAAATTTCGTCCTCGAAATTTGCAAAATCAACCATCAGCGCCAAACAGATACAACATACAACTCCGAACATATTTGCGAGATACTTATCATCGACAACTCCCAACAAATCCAATGGTTATTAACTTCACACCATAAATTGCTTATATCGACGACGCCTCTGCTTTATCTTCCGAATTTTCATCCTATTACAACCTTGGTAACCTAATAGCTACTTCCAAAATTAACCATCAATAAACTAAATTGCACGACCAAAAGATTGATCTCTCATTAAAACTTCGAATCACTACTAAATCCTCAAAATCAACACAAATTTGAACTCCTAAGAATCTCCAAAAATCACGCTTTCGCGCACACTCTGACAACTCACCAAAATACATAAAGGCTATATCCTCAAAATTAATATCATGAAGTATAAGCTCAAGCCACACCTAACCACAAGAAAACCTTTACCACATTTCCATAGAAAATCATATACTTCCAAAACCACAAATCTCCACTCCTTCCTCGAGTGGCCATCGCTGCCCCAAACGAAAATCAAGATTCCACAAAAATATATCCATTGATTTATGACAGAACCCAGTACTAAACAACCTCCAGGCCCCAATTTGAAAACATATAACATCATTCCCAAAATACACTTGTCTCTTCTAACGATAAGGAACATCTCCAAAAGGCCCAAGTCCTTCCCCGCCAACCAACAAGAGCGCCTATAACCGCTATTCGATATCCCACACTTCAAGCTCATAACCTATATTTTGAATAACATCTAATCTTGCAATAACTAGCTCACTATAAACTCCCATTGACGTCACCTAGACATAATCAAAACGCTCTTGGTAACTCACCCACCTACTTATACCCTCAAAAACTTTAGTTTTAGCACAACTAATTCCTTCAATAGCACTTCACAAATAAATCTCAAGACAGGCCATACTGTTTAAATCTTCAATCCATCAAAACTATTAAACAACACTCATGAATCCTAATGTTTTATTACTTCATACATATGATCATGCTACCCACCTTTGATGCATAGGTTTCAACTTCCAAGATCCATTACTTCATACTCCACACATGGTGACCTAACGATCTCCTTTCAAGCTATATAACCATATCCCCAATTCTCCCAACTAGATACTTGATCTCCAAAGAAAAGCATAGCCTCACCAATTTAAATTCCTGTGTGACCTCAAGTCACAATTAATTCTTGAAGATAGACTCAACCATTAATGCCAACCATCACTCCAATTGGTAACCCACTTCAATTGTACATTCCATTCAACTTACCAAACCACTCAAAGCCAAAAAGAGACTAGGATTTGTACTCTCCGAAATCCATACACCCTCACCACCACTATAAATGGATCTCATGTACCCCTTAGCTAAGATCAATAATCATTCTAACGTATAAGTGATCCATCACTTCCATTTCCAACATCCGTACCTTATCCTCAAAATAAACAAAAATTCATTTTCTAAAACTTGCATCATCTATTATCCTCACTCGGTATGAATCAATCCTAAAACCTATCACTATAACCTCGAGCTATAACAATTATTGCCAACCAACATACCATTGAGTAACACGTTTCGACTGAACACTCCAATCTATTCACCACTATCACGTGTCGATCTCATACGTCCTTAGCCGAAACGAATAGTCATTCCAACACACAAATAGTCTATTACCACTATTTCCATCATCTCGACTTATATCCGCAAATCAACATGAATCATTCCTATATTTGCTTAACTTATACTCTTAGCATTAGCAAATAGTTACCGCTTAAAACTTTATACTGAAAATGACCTTAAACCTACTAATAATCCGTTCCTAAAAGTCTCCAGAACATGAGGTCTCAACTTCGGTCAAATTCAATACCAACAATTAAACTATTGTTTCCAAAACCTCGAGTTAACAATAATCATTTTCTAAACTAGCTCGATATCTTCAATCCTCAAAGAAAAACACTAATTGGATCATTACTTCCAATCCTCAAAGGAATCCACTCTAGAAAAACTTTCATATCAACAACTCAACTCGAATCAACCTCATTTTTAATGATTACAAACTAATCACTCACTAGAGTAGATCAAGCTACAGCACTAAGTCTGTAAAACTAAGAACTCAATTCTCATTATAAATCAGTCCTTCGACTTTGCAATTCTAAAACCTTTAATCAAATAAGAATCATCTTCCGGAACTTCTAAGATCAAGGAACTTACATCCCATAATAGAACAATCGACTCCCAAATCTTTCAAATTCTAAAACATTAATAGATAATAAATCGTTTTCTGAAATTCTCAAGATTGGTGGTTTTAATCCAAATCATTCACCTTAAAAGCTTGTAAAATCTAAAGCCCCAATTGCCACCAAATTATTCATCCGAATCACGAAATCTAAAACTCAAAATTTAATTATTTCCTCCCAAAGCTTGTCGAACCTAACACCTTAATTACCATAAACTTATATTCCTAAAATCTATAAGGCCCCAAACTTTAAAACTTGTCGAAACTTCATAAAATCTAACATCGAAATTTGTTGAACTTACAAACTACTACGCTAAAGACCATTTCATAAACTCCACGGAACCAAAGGACTCAATTATTCTACTTCCCTAAAAGATCACCCAGATCATGCCATTCTCTTTAAGCCTCGATAACATATATATAAAACAAAACAAAACCACCCAAGGCATTCATCACGAATGATTAGATTAGACTCATACCTGCCATGACTCCAGCATTCTGAGTCGCTGGTGTCTCATCATCCACATCTCCGGATGTGACAGCACAAACTCGGGCTTGCACTGCTTGTCTCGGGTTGGTTCTTCCACCGTGTCTACCTCCACGGCTTCCTTGAACTCTGACGGGGCAATCCCGAGCAATATGTCCCACTTGACCGCACCGGTAACACTGGGGTCCACTACCCATCCGACACTCGCCCTCATGAGCCCTACTACAAGCTCCACAAATAGGCACCCGTCCTCCCATACGAACACCCGAGGACGTTTGAGGTCGAGTTCCGTACCGCTGAACAAATTTCTGGGGCGAACCCGAGCTGCTTCCTTCACCAGAAAAACTCCGCCTCTTATGCCCTGGAGGGGAGCCCACACTCAGATTATTTTCCCGCTCCCCCAGGGTGGCCACATCCACTAATTCCTGAAAAGTGGATATCCGATGGCTGACCACCATACGGCGTATGTCATGGCGTAGCCCCTTCTGGAAACGATCTGCTCGCATCTCCTCAGTGGCGACAAGGTGAGGAGCAAACCGCTCAAGTTCTATGAACCTCCGGGCGTACAGCTCCACTGTCGCGCCCCCTTGGACCAGATTGGAGAACTCTCTTGCCTTTTGCTTCCTTACCGATGCGGGAAAGAAGCGGTCATTAAACTCCTTCTTGAAACGCTGCCAGGTCACCGCAGCGAAAGATCCCAATTCCGATTCCAGCATCACCCTCTTGGTATCCCACCAATCAGAAGCGGTACCTTGCAAGAGATAGCTGGCGTAGAGTACTTGCTGTGCCTCAGTGCATCCACACACCTCAAAGGTTCTCTCCAGATCTTTGATCCATTTTCCAGCCTGAAGTGGATCCTCAATTCCAGTGAAGTGTGGGGTCCTATAAGCCAGGAAGCGCTCATAGGTGCATCCGGCTTGCACCATGCTACTGGACCCTCCTTTAAGAAAACAAATAAAACCACCATAAAACCAAAAACCAAAACCAACACCATACAGCAAGAAACAAAAGAAACCAGCATGCAAAAACATAACCAAATAAACAAAACAGCAAACAAGTTCAAACAAATAAAACAAATCAAATAGCAACTTTACTTAACATAAATTTTAAAACACAACTTTAAAACATTCTGGTACTCCCTACGGGACATGTGGTTTTACCCAGAGCCAAACCGCTCTGATACCACCTGTGACGCCCCCAAATCCCCACGCCCGAACACGGGGAAATTGAGGCGTCCGGATGGTGACAACCCGGATCACCATCCCATCGACGGGTGCCGAGTGTGTGCAAGGCAACAGATGTGTACAGAGAAACACGCAGCGGATAACGAAAGTCATAACTAAGTACCAGAATTTTTCTTAACGTAATACAAGCTGTTTAAAACATACATAGATAAAATATTACAAAACACAAATACAGTTTTAACAAATAAAAAGATAGCTTCAGCAACCCGGCGGAGCCGCATCCTCGGGCTCAGCCTCCTCCTCTTCGTCCTCTAACTCTGCACCAAAAGCTACAGAACCACGAATGGTACCGCAGGTAAGTAAAACCCAAACACTACCAGATAAAAACACATAAAACTCAAACAATATGCATGAACCGTGCCCAATGTACAAAACCCAAAAACACAAGTTTTCCACACACGCCAAAAACCCTTTTTGGCCCAAAAACACATCCTTTCCGAAAAACACGCCAAAAGTCACATTTGGCCGCCAAAAGTCCATTTGGCCCAATGTCTCGCCAGAAGTCCATCCGGCCCAATATCTCGCCAGAAGTCCATCTGGCCCACGCCAAAAGTCCCATTTGGCCTCATAAACCATTATCCAATTTTAACCGTATGCACCATGACCTCCCCTAGGGGTCATCCGCACACCCTGGCTCCAGTGTCACACTGTAGAGTACCACCACGCATGTGACACCTAACGAGCGATGCCCAGTTCCGCGCCTCCCGCGCGTGCGTAGCCAAGCATCCTCTAGCCCTCGCCAGCGAAGGGCCACGGAGTCGGTGAGTAGGGCGATGCCCGGTTCCACGCCCGGCGCGTTCGTAGCCAAGCATCCCCTAGCCCCGCTCCCGTCATCTCTCTCGACAACTCAGGGGACATCACTCAGTTTATTCCGCTCCCGAGTGACCAGAGGAGCTCCACCGAGATAATAACCCATCCCGGCTTGGGCTCGTGATACACACGCACCCGCAATACACTTACGCCAATACACAGGCTTTTCACATAAATCCACAAACACACATGCATGCACCATGTAATGCCCTAACAATGCATAATAAAATAATCCAACAATCATAAATCAAATAAACAGGCAACTCCGTCCTCCATCCATCCGACCCCCGAAACTCCTCGGACTCAGTCCGGAATCAACAACCAACAACAAATATTTATTGAATGGGCAATATATATTTAAATCTGAAAATAGGGTTTGGAAAATACTTACAGCGCTATACGGCAATTTTAGAAAACAGGCGGCGTTGCAAACGGCGGAAAAACAGCAACGTCACATTGAAAATTCACTGCAGCCGTGGGTTTGAAAAACCCACTTTTGAACAGGGACAAACTAGGACACGAGATTGATAGGGAATGGTCTAGGGATGGTTGTGAAGCTATTGGAAGTGGTGGTTGGCCGTGGGTGGCGGCGGAATGGCCGGAAATGGCCGGATTACCCAAAACGGAAACCAAGCTCGTAGGAGCTGTTCCGTTGGTCGTTGGAGGCCGGAAATAGGTGGGTTAGGACGACAAGGGACCGGTGATGAAGTGGTGAAGAAATGGTGGCCGGAGGTGGAGCGACGGCGGCGGATCGGAGTGAAATCCGTGGAGGCTTGTTGGGCTTTTTCTGGCCAAATGGCCGGCCGGTTGGGGGTGGTTTTCGGTGGGGAGGTGCACCGGAGGGAGGGGAAGAGAATGGGACCGGTGGGGGTCCGGTTGGTGGCCGGACGGTGTTGGGCTGGAGGAGAGAGAGGGACGACGCGGGGGAGAGGGAGGAGAGAGAGAGCTCGGGGGGGGTCCGGATCGGGGAGAGAGAAGAGAGAAAAGAAAAAGAAAAAAGAGAAAAAGGAAAAAGATGTGAAAAGAGATGAGGTCCAATCCTCACTCCGGGAAAACGAAACAAACCGCCGAAAAAGATTAAAACCACAAAACAACTTAAAGAAATAAAACACAACATCAAATAAATTAAATTAAATTAAAACCCAATTTTTAAAACGCAAATAAATTAAAATAAATAACTAATATATTAATTAAAATAAAAACAATTATTTCAGTGAAAATACACTTAAAAGCGGGTCATCACAGTGAAAAAATACCTTGTTCTGGTTCTAGTGACGGTGGCCCACCATTGTTGGCAAGTGAAGCACACGGGGATTCGCTAAGTGGTGGGGATGGCTCACGTGTTCTTTTGCGTTTAGAAGGCATATCTGTTTGAAATTATAATAAATTATTATTCGAACAAAATACATGAAATATTTTTATAAGAATTTTACCTACACAAATATCTGTTTGAAAATCATTCGGTATCAGTATTGCTGGACCAATCGCTCTCATCCTTAGTAGACACTTCAGTTGATTCATGTTTTTCCGACATGTCACATTCAATTACTTCGGGTTGAACATCTTCTCTGCGCAATGGGACCATGTCATAATGGCTTAGATCAACAAATAGATTGATGCCTGATTCATTTTTTTGATATGCTTCTTCATGGTCTGGACTATTAACTTCTTCATGTGGTTGATCATTTTCTGGAATATAATCATATACATTTCTTGGCGCAAATTTCTCGACTATTCTCCATGGATTTCCGAACTCCGGATCATCTAAATAAAAAACTTGATTTGCTTGGCATGCGAGAACAGATGGGTCGTCCTCATACCATTTGCGAGATGTATTGACACTTACAAAATATTCATCCTTACGCACTCCCAACCTAGGATTTGAGACATCTCACCAATTACATTTAAATAACCAGACCATATATCCCTCCACATACTTTAATGCTATGATATCTTCCACAATTCTATAAAAATCAATATTTTCATTCCCATGGCTTCCTTCGACAACAACCCCACAATTTTGAGTTTTCCTATATCGTTCTCTGTCTGCCGAGAAACTTATGAATTACATACTCGAAAAATGTAGGAAAATGCTAAACCAAAATTTAAATTGACTAACACAGGAGTTATAACTAAGTATATATGCCATATAGATGATAGAATCCCAAACTGTCCAGTTTGGACAATTCAAGAGTTATACCCAAATATTCTTTAAGAGAATATTTGGCCACAACTCTCGAACGGGTCTAAGGTTTAACGGCATGTAAAATAACTACAAAATCCAAACACTCAGTAGTAAACATAACAAGCATACATCACAAATACATGGGAAGATTACATTACAAGTATACATGATGGGCCATTAAATATTTTGAAATATTTAATACTTGAGTACTTACTTATGTTCAAATATTTAATTATAATTTTTTAATTAAATATCTTATTATTATATTTGGAGTATTAAGCTATTTAATTAGTGTACTTAGATATAATTAATTATACATTATGTATTAATCATCTTATTACTTGAGTACTTAAATATCTTCACATATTTAATTATAATTTTTTAATTAAATATCTTATTATTATATTTGGAGTATTAAGCTATTTAATTAAACTATATCATAGATATAATTAATTATACATTATGTATTAATTATCATAATTAATACTTGAGTACTTACTTATGTTCAAATATTTAATTATAATTTTTTAATTAACTATCTTATTATTATATTTGGAGTATTAACTGCTATTTAATTATCACTGCAAATAATAAGTATTTAATTGATACTGTTCGAACAAACACTCTATAAGTTCGAATGGAACGCTGGTCGAGTTATATTCTGTTCGAACAAATAAAAATACATTCGAACGGTATTCAGAGCGTTCGAATTAAACCAACCCAGAAACCAGTCACGAAACAGAGCACAAAACTGAACCACAAAACACAATTTTCACATTCATGATGCCATATTTCAATACAACACATTGAAAACTATATGAATATACCTAAATATGATTATTAAACAACTTAGAAAACTAATAAAAATTACCTCTTGTACTAGCAATTCAAATTTCAGTCAATCCACAATACCTATATATACATAAAACACATTAAACTGTTGTTCTATCCCAACAAATAAATGCAAAAAATATTAAGATATTTGTAAACGAAAATCGGAATGAAAAATACAAAAAAAAAAACCACTTACCTCTTGTCCTTCTCCTTTCTCTCTCAAGAATCTCTTCTCTCTCAATGCTTTCAAGCTCTCTCTCTCCACAACACTCTCTCACAGCCTCTGCCAC
Organism: Carya illinoinensis; assembly: GCF_018687715.1. NCBI lineage: Eukaryota > Viridiplantae > Streptophyta > Magnoliopsida > Fagales > Juglandaceae > Carya > Carya illinoinensis. The sequence goes on from NC_056766.1 coordinate 3,825,575, forward strand.
GCTCTCTCTCCTTTTCTCAATCTTCAATCCGAGTGAAAATGAAGTGAAAGGATCGGATTAATAATATGTGTATTTCCATTCGAACTAAATTTTTATAAGTTCGAACGCGAAAATCCAAATACCGCTAATTTTTTCCACAATTTTTTTTCCGTTCGAATTAATATTTTTCCAGTTCGAACAGAAAAAAAAGAATATTCTCCAGCATATACCGATAACTTGGCGCGAATTTTCCCTCCAAACAAAAAAAATTCGTTCAAACATGAATTATCTCTATTCGAACTGACATTATATTAGTTAGAACAGATAATTAGAGAAATATATAACTATACACATAATACACCCAATATTATTATGTGTATATGTAAAAATTATATACACTATATAATACTAAGTGTCACTAATATCATAATACTAAGTTTCTTATTGAAAAAGCAGTGGTTCTACCCAACACTACACCTAGAGGGGGGTGAATAGGTGTAATCTAATTTTTATGGCCTTTTGAAAATTAATCAAACAAGCAGTTAATAAATGAATCAAATAACACAAATAATCAACACATGATTTTGTTCACGGAGTGGAAACTCATTTGAAGAACATCTTCAAAATCTAAAACCACTCCGGGTGTAAGACACCACCTCAAATCCACTATAGAAATTTTAGTTTGTTACAACCAATTTAGAGACACTCACAAAACCTTTGTAGTACCTAAACTTGGCTTGCAACACCACGAGTGACCCACTCGATCTCTACACGCATGTAGTGTCGGAACTCCGACCTTCCTATAGCTTCCCACGAGAACCTCTCGATCTCTGCATCAACGGCAGCTCCGGACTCTTCCGGCCAACAAAAATGTCCACTTCAATGGACTCAAATAAGAGTTGATTTTGTGTGTTTTGTGGTGGAGTAGTGTTTATCCAAGAGAGAATCAACCAAATGGGGGAGAGGTTGCTCTAAGAAGTTCTTGGAGGCCCTTAGGGTTTTTGCTCTGATTCTCCACACCTAGAACAGAAGTTAACATGTTCTATTTATAGTTCCCATCAGAATGAGGCGTTCAAAACCCTACATTGTAAGTGATCTGGAACATTGGCTCGAGCGAAGTGTCGAGTGAAGGTCGAGCGCCGAAATCTGCCTGAGTTCGCTCGAGCGCCATGTCGAGCGAGTATCGAGCGGTTGACTCTGCCTGAGTTAGCTCGAGCTCATGTCGAGCGAGGGTCGAGCGAAACACTCTGCCTGGGTTCGCTCGAGCTCAGTGTCGAGCGAGGGTCGAGCTGTTGAATCTGCCTGAGTTCGCTCGAGCCGTATGTCGAGCGAGGGTCGAGCGGTTGAATCTGCCTGAGTTCGCTCGAGCTGTATGTCGAGCGAGGGTCGAGCGAAGTTGCTTCTTTTGACCAATAATGTGCACACTTCAAGCATACTTCAAGCCTTCTGCAACAACACTTGTTACAACACTATTTTACACAGGTTTTCACAAGAATATGCCAACACGCTCATTTTTCCCTCAACAATCTCCCCCTTTGGCATTTCTGTGACAAAACCTCTAACCTATACATATGACCTAATCCTAGCACACCCAACTAGATCCATATTCTTGAACATGTTGAAATATTTCTGCACACGCTTAGCAAACGGTTAAACATACCCATTCACATATGCACAAAAACGTATTTGCAATTCTCAAATCATAATTCTCAAATCAAATCATAATTAGAAAAGAAATACTTCATTAAGCAACAAATCAGGAGTTCAAGAAACATTAGTCAAACAATCAGCAGCTAACAAGAAATATAAATCAACAGAAATAACCAAAAGCTGCTGTTCCCCCAAAACAAAAAAAAGTGTTAGTACAAGTAACACTCCCCCTGAGTTAATACTGTACTACTCCCCCTCAACAATCTCAACAATATCTCCCCCTTTTTGTCACAAGAGGTCAAGGGTCTCAATCATCACCATCGGCATCCTCAGTATCCTCATTAAGCTGCCTCTCGATGTCGTTGAAGCGTTGAGTCATAAGTTGCTACAGGTTATCAACTCTCACATCAAGACTGTGAACCGTGGCATCTATAGTATCGAACCGCGCTTCAAGACGGGCTAGATACTCAAGTACCTGCTGAATGGGCTCAGACGAGCCGAGGGCTGAGGAAGACGGCTGAGAGCTGGATGGAGCCGAGGTAGACGGCTGAGAACTGGATGGTCGGGAGCTCGAAGGCTGAGAGGAGGGAGCGGGAGGGTGCTCAACACGGATAGGATGTGGAGTTGTGTGAGCACGACTCAGCTGGACCGTCCTACGACCAATAGGAGCCTTAAGTGCAACTCTAGGCTCCTGAGGATGGAAAGCAACGGATTGGGAGAGAGCGAGTCGTGTGATTAAACACGGTAAGGGCAAACCAGCAGACGGGCACGGTCAAGACCCACATCACTATTATGGCCTGTAGGATCTAAGTTCGTAAGAACAATCCTATTGAGAATGAGGTGATCTGGGGTAAAACGAGCAGTAAGGAAACTCGGGATAGTGCTCACGAGGGGCATTTAGCAGAGTTGCTATCATGCCCAGAGTGACTCGGAAAACAACATTCCTGAGACTGACTTCAAACGAGTCATCAATAGATATGTCATGAATATTGGAGTAAAACTCCCTAACCATCTCCACAGAAGGAGTGGGATGACCAGTGGTCAATGCCTGCCACTGACGAGACTCAAAAATGCGAGGAATGATAGTCTCGGTAAGCTCACCTAATGTCACTTCACGCTCGACTATGGGAGTACGATGCGAGAAGTTCTCAGAGTATAACTCTTGGGCTCGGGTACTATGGAATTGCGCTTGAGCGGGTGCAGGGGGTTTTGGCGAGGACGAACACGTCGAGACATAGTTTCAGCTGTAGACAGAGTCAACGACGTTAGACAAGGCTAAGGCAATGCAAAGACGTGATGAATGCATGCATACTGACACAACAATGCCAACCATTTGCAAGCCAATTCATGTGCATGACTCATGTGCATGACACATATGCAAAGACAATGCCCAGCCATTTACAAGCCAATGCCAACCCATGTGCAAACTCATATGCAATGACAATGCCAAGCCATTGGCAAGTCAATGCCAATTCTAAACCAAAACACCTTCAAAACATAATGCAATCCTAGTTAAACGATGTCCCAAACCTAGGATAGACATGAAATAGATATGGGAACAATGCTATGCCAATGTATGATGAAAAAGAGAATACAAACTTCATTTAGGCATTTTATCGAACACTTGGAGTGCATCCAAGTGGGAAACTCGGGCATAAGTCCATGGGAGTTCCAAAAACCTCCTAAATACACTCAAAATCCCAACAATGACTCCATACGAGCCTCAATACACCAAAAGAAATGGAAAACAATCGAAGAAAACACTCAAAGACCGAATCCGAAACCCATATGCACACAACACACGGAAAACAATCAAACTAAAAGCACCAAATCATGAAAATACAAGAGAGAAAGGGATTTACCTTGATTTGGAGATGATTTCGGAAGGAAAACACTCGATTAAACGAAGAAATTTGAGAAAAGAGGAAGAAAATCGCACGGAATGGGAGAAAAACTGGAAAAAGGCCACTGTGCTCGAGCGGCTCGAGCGGCGCTCGAGTTTTATACCTGGCATTAGCTCGAGCGAACTTAAAACCCTCGAGCGGCTGTCGAGCGGGTTTCGCTCGAGCGGGGTCGAGCGATGGTCGAGCGAGACCACCAGAAAAACACATTTTGCCCAGTTTTGAAGCACACAACACTCACATGACTTGGACAAATACTGGGAAAGTCAATTTTCACACCAAGAGTACATATCAAATGTAGAGAAGCATCATATTCCCATAAAACACGCAGTTTAAAACAAAGTATCACAAGTAATATAGACGTGCGTGTTTAAAGCGGTCCTTGCTCAATCAAGAAATTTCAACCGTAAGGTGTGAGTGGGGTTGGGCTGAACATGAAACCATAAGTGCTTGGGAAGCTCATTCAAGACACAGAAAGTCAAACCTAATGCTGCTAGGACCTGAATCTTTCTGTTTAAATACTTGTCTCAGTATGTTCAAGAAAACAGAAAACTTATTCTGTTTTTCACTCTTTTATTTATTTATTTATTTATTTATTACAACTTCACTTTTTCTTTTCCTTTTGAGATACCATATTTTTGCACAAGCAAACCATGATGAGGTCATCTAGCCCGTGGTCAATTCTGTATGTAGGTAGAGCTTCCTACCACTTTTGATTGCCTCCCCAATGAACTCACAAGTGGTGAAATGTCAATTGACCGAGTTTGGAGTGAAGTGTGTGATGCTAGTCACAGATTACAAGAGATACTCATGTTTCAAACCTTTGTAAAATATAGGTATATGATACAAATCTCAAAAGACACATGCACTTAGATTTTAGAATTAACAACCCCACTATTATATAGCGCAATCATGGAGTGCATGTACGAGTAGCAAACAACGACAAAGAAACTAGACAACAACAAAAAAACAAACAACAACAAAATAAAACAAAAATGCATGTAATGTATGTAATGCATGTAATGCATACCTGTCAGTCTACAGCACCAAAGCCATGTGTGGCTTGCGTCTTTCCCTTCTGGATGATCCACCTTGGTATCCATTTTCTTGAGAAGGGCTTTTCAATTCTCTTGGTGTGCCTCTTAAGCTTAAAACAGTTTGGTCGGATGTGACCAATCTTAACACAATGATGACACACGGGACTAGCTTTGTGAACTCTTTGTCTCAAGAAGGTTGAGACATTCTTTGGGTCATTCATGTAATTCTTACCCCTTCCAGAAGGATAAGCAGTTCTACTGTTAATGAATGCAGGAGCATGCACAAAGTGACTCATTAATTTAAAACAGTTTGGTCTAATATGGCCTAGCTTCCCACAGTGATGACATATGGGGCTCATGTTGCGAGCTCCTTGTCTTTTGGGAGGAGGAACAGACTTTTGCACTTGCAAAGGCTTCTTACCCTTTTCAGATGGATGAGCCTTCCTTTTCTCAGTCATTTCAGGAACAAACACTGTGGTTCTCACATTTTTAACCAAGGCTTTTGAGCTTGAAGGAGCATCAGGATTCTCTTCAAAATAGCCTAAACCACTCTTATCACTAGAGGACTTTCCTAAACTTAGGAGTTTGTCAAGCTGGTTTGTCCCAATGGAGAATTTCTGCAACTTAGTATTTAACAAAGTTAGCTCATTTTCATGAGTTGTCACTTTATCTTTCAAAGTCACATTCCTCTTTTGCAACTCATCTGTTAGACCAATGGCTTCTCTTAGTTTGCCCTAAAGTCCTTCATTTTCTCTTTTGCATAAATCTATTTCCTCAATATGTGCTTTATTGAGTTTCCTCAATTTCACACATTCCTTATACAACTTCTCATAGATTTCCTGCAAGTCATCTTCATCCCCGGATTCATTTTCAGAAACACTCTCAATTTCAACCACAGATTCATTGCTATGACTTTTTCCTGCAACAGAGGAAGTGAAAGCCATGTAGTTGAGATTTTTCTTCCTGGGAGAACTCTCTTGTGAGTCACTTGACTCAGACTCACTATCAGTCAAGGAAGCAGCATTAGCTTTCTCTTTGGCCTTTTTGTAATTCGCACACTCAAGTCGAATATGACCAAAACCATGACATTCATGGCACTGAATATTGTCATTGACAGCTCTAGTTTCTCTCTTATACCTCCCTTCTCGGTTTTCTGAACTAGAACCTCCATTGAAACCCTTGAACCTCTCTTCTCCTGTCTTGGGTTTTTCTGGGCAAACATCTTCCTGAATGTTTTAGCATAAAATGCTATCTCCTTGTCACTCATGGCAAGTTCGTCAGAAGATTCACTAGACTCCTCTCTAATAACATTGAGGGCTATGGACTTGTTTTTCTTATCCATAGGAAGAGTATGTTCATAGGTTTGTAAGGAACCTACCAACTCTTCAATTCTCATGTTGTCCAAGTCTTTGCTTTCTTCTATTGCAGTGACTTTGGGACGAAATCTCTCTGGAAGAGATCTAAGGACTTTTCTCACAATTCTGTCCTCAGGAATTCTATCCCCTAAATTAAAACGAGAATTGACAATATCATTAAGTTTGCTATAGAAGCCATCAAAAGTTTCATCATCCTTCATCCTAAGTTCTTCAAAGTTGGTGGTCAGCATTTGAAGTTTAGAATTCTTTACAGCCTTGGTACCTTCATGGGTAACCTCAAGAATGTCCCATGCCTCTTTGCAATTTTCACACATGGAGATTCTCTTGAACTCCTCCTGGGACACGGCCATGAACATTGCATTCAAGCCTTTGCTATTCCAACTACACTCATTGACTTCATCCCTAGAGTAATTTTCCACACTCTTGGGGGTTTGGACTCCTTCAATGACTACAACCGGTTCTTTCCATCCCTTTGTTATGGAAGCCCACACTCGTTCATCCACAGACTTAAGGAAAGCTCTCATTCGAACTTTCCAATACGCATAGTTGCTTCCATCAAAAAATGGTGGAGATGTGAGTGATTGAGACCTATCCATTTAAACCACTACAGCAGGATCACACTCAGGAACTAAATCCTAGCGGAGTGAACCCGCTCTGATACCAATTGAAAAAGCAGTGGTTCTACCCAACACTACACCTAGAGGGGGGTGAATAGGTGTAATCTAATTTTTATGGCCTTTTGAAAATTAATCAAACAAGCAGTTAATAAATGAATCAAATAACACAAATAATCAACACATGATTTTGTTCACGGAGTGGAAACTCATTTGAAGAACATCTTCAAAATCTAAAACCACTCCGGGTGTAAGACACCACCTCAAATCCACTATAGAAATTTTAGTTTGTTACAACCAATTTAGAGACACTCACAAAACCTTTGTAGTACCTAAACTTGGCTTGCAACACCACGAGTGACCCACTCGATCTCTACACGCATGTAGTGTCGGAACTCCGACCTTCCTATAGCTTCCCACGAGAACCTCTCGATCTCTGCATCAACGGCAGCTCCGGACTCTTCCGGCCAACAAAAATGTCCACTTCAATGGACTCAAATAAGAGTTGATTTTGTGTGTTTTGTGGTGGAGTAGTGTTTATCCAAGAGAGAATCAACCAAATGGGGGAGAGGTTGCTCTAAGAAGTTCTTGGAGGCCCTTAGGGTTTTTGCTCTGATTCTCCACACCTAGAACAGAAGTTAACATGTTCTATTTATAGTTCCCATCAGAATGAGGCGTTCAAAACCCTACATTGTAAGTGATCTGGAACATTGGCTCGAGCGAAGTGTCGAGCGAAGGTCGAGCACCGAAATCTGCCTGAGTTCGCTCGAGCGCCATGTCGAGCGAGTATCGAGCGGTTGACTCTGCCTGAGTTAGCTCGAGCTCAGTGTCGAGCGAGGGTCGAGCGAAACACTCTGCCTGGGTTCGCTCGAGCTCAGTGTCGAGCGAGGGTCGAGCTGTTGAATCTGCCTGAGTTCGCTCGAGCCGTATGTCGAGCGAGGGTCGAGCGGTTGAATCTGCCTGAGTTCGCTCAAGCCGTATGTCGAGCGAGGGTCGAGCGAAGTTGCTTCTTTTGACCAATAATGTGCACACTTCAAGCATACTTCAAGCCTTCTGCAACAACACTTGTTACAACACTATTTTACACAGGTTTTCACAAGAATATGCCAACACGCTCATTTTTCCCTCAACACTTATCAATCTATAATATTAAGTATTTAAAATAGTATAATATTTTATTTACAATCACTAATAGTGTTATACTTATAAGTTAGTATCACTATAAGTATAATACTAAGTATCACTAATAGTATAATACTAAGTGATATTAAAGTATAGATAGCATCAAAATATGAAAACTAATAATACTGTAATACTTTATAATATAGTCCAAGTACTTGGTTTATTATTAATATACAAACTAAATATATTAGAAATATGTTTTTTATACATATAATTAATGCAATGTTTTACTATATACTTACTATATTTACTTTATAATGCAATGCTTTACACAATACTATTTTATACTCATCTAATGCATAATATATATACTATTACATATATATATACTAGTTACTTACAATATATATAAGTAACTAGTATAAAACTCTATACTATCGATATATAGTTATCTAATATATATTATATATACTAGTGAGAAATTTTTTATTAGTACTAATACTAGTATTATATACTAGTATTACTAATATAAAACGTATTGTTTTACCTCTTGTACTTATATATATATTTTTATGAAGTATTATATAATTCATTCGAACTTATACTCTTTTAATTCGAACTTATACCCTTTTAGTTCGAACTGATTATACTTCCGTTCGAACGAAATTACGTTATTTAAATCGCGAACCAGTTTCTTCTCCATTCATTTCGTGCCTCCTCTCATTCGAACTTACTCTTCGATTCCTCCGCCGTTAGCAGCCACAACGCCGCCACCAACTCCGACCAACTCCTCAAATCTCCCAGAACAAGAGGTATGGGTTAAATGAGCTTTATTTTTATTAGTTTTTTTGTTAGTTTTGGGGGGGTCAGATTTTGAATCAATCCGGCCCCATTTTGTTGTTTTGGGGCCAAATGACACAACTATAATCGGTAGAAATGATAGGGATTTACTCCTAAATCATTTCTTCGATTAAAATATTGGATTCCTTGTGAAAAATGAATGTGTCGGTTCGGTTCTGAGTCGACTCAGCCATGTCTGTTTGGCTCAGGTTCGTTCGAATGAATATAAATTCCATTCGAATTAAATTTAGGTTCATTCGAATGGAATATAATTTTATTCGAATGGAGTTATCTGAGGTCATTCGAATTAATTTTATGTTCATTCGAATGAATATAATTTAATTCGAATGGAATTAAAGGCCATTCGAATAAACAGTTGTCAAACATGACAGCACAACATCATCATTCCTCTAATTCACTTTAATTAGATCACATATATATTTTATACATCAACAGTATACTAATGGCAAGAAGCAGCGGAAGAAAACGTTCCAGACCCCAGATAGTCGAAAGTACCTCTGCAGCTCCTTGTCAGCCGGCCGTCAGGCCTATACTAGTTGAGCGGGAGATCATTCTAGGTGACTTCCGTGACCTCACTTGGGAGGGGCGGAGCATACATGACATCATCACCGATCGTGGATGGACCCCGATCTGTCGACAGAGGGGCACAACATATCTTGAGATGGTCGGTGAGTTTTACCGTGCCATGGGTGAGCAGTCTGGTGATGCTCTATGCTATAACTTAGTAGTCCGGGGAGTGAGTATTATATTCTCTCCCCGCGTTATTGCTGAGTTTCTAGATTTGCGGCGAGAGCCTGGTGCCTATCCTGCAGCAGCAGCAGCGACTGCACCATCTGGAGAGGACACAACAGTCACATCCTCATCGCCAGAGCCAGATGTACAGGCCGCAGAGTTGGATGCTAGCTCGGATGATAGTGAGAGCGGTGATGAGGTACCTGATGATGGTCTCACAGACGATCAGGTTCGTGACCTAGTGCGAGACCCTGAGGCTCCTCCATATGATGGCAGTAAAGTGATCCGACAGGCCGACTGTATAGCATTTTTCAGAATGCTTAAATTGATTGTCGGGTATAACATTGATCCGAAAAAACACAAGACTGATTTCGGGATCGAGCTGGCCAGATTTTTGTTAAGGTTAGCATAGGGGGAGCCGATTGATCTGGCATTATATTTTTTCCTCCGCATTCGCACAGAGTCACGCTATTCGAGTGGAGGTAGTCTACCATTTGCGCTTTTGATATCTAACATCTTACTCCATTCAGGGGTTACAGTGACTTTGACTGAGCGGAGGTCGCCACAGATGGGGCCCGTTAACAAGATCACATTCAGTAAGAGCAAGGGTCACTTGTCGAAGACTCGTGTAGTCCTACAGGATCAGCCTCCGCCTACTGATCCAGCTTCTACTGCTGCTGCCCCTATTGAGAGACACCCTGCTGAGGCTACTCCAGATGAGGTACGAGCTATATTGGAGGACCACCGCGACATTTTATTGAGGGACTTCATTCAGCCCATGATGGAGAAGCTTAAGGACCTAGAAGGACGCTTGCAAACTTTACAGGAGGATTTTGATTTATATAATAAATATTGTTAGTAATGTTTTTACTTTTTTATGTTGTATAGAACGTCTAACTCATTTTGGAATGTAATTAATGCAGTATAGTTTTTATTTTTAGTGTTTGCTAGCCTCTTTATTGTTAATTATATTTTCTTCTCATTATACTTAGTGTTCACCATAATTGAAAAAATGACACTATCTTTAAATTAATTAACTAAAATATTTTTAACTTAATTACATAAAATTAATTTATGAATTTGTAAATATTTTAATTCATTGTAAATCATAATATATAATATATAGAACTTTTTATTTACTTTGGAAATGATAAAAAATTAATAGAAAAAATATGTATTCTTACAATTTTAACAATATATCTTTTCAATTAAATAATACCGTTCGAACACTTTAATACTCATTCGAACAAATAATATTGCATTCGAATTAATTAATTTTCTGTTCGAATTAAATTTAATTAGTTCGAACGGTATAGATTTTTGGAGAGGACCTAATTCGTCTCAGAATCTCCAGTTCGAACTACTATGTTTTAGTTCGAACGGATTTATAAGGTTTTCCATATTTTGAGACGAAATTAAAATTTCGTCTCAGAAAAGTACTTTTAGGGATGAAATTAATTTCGTCCCTAAAAATTAAATTTCTTGTAGTGACCCTATGTAATAAAGGAAAATGATACCATGTTGCTTGAGTTTGCCTCCTCAAATTGACCACTCATGTATTTTATTTATTTTTTATTTTTTTAACAGTTAAGGAAGTAACCATATTGATGTATTTTTTAAAAATATTTAAAAATTTTTAAAAAGGGTTTGAAAGAAAAAAGATAAAAATTAAAAATGTGCAAATGCACAAAGAGACACACCCAGTGGTACACACTGGATGGCATAGGAGAACCGTCCATATAATTGGTAAACACGAATTACTGTGATAAGCAAAAGATCTCCATCATATATAATTGGAAAATGATAACATGCTGCCTGAATTTGCCCCCTTCAATTTGAATTTTTGTAATAAAATATGTGGATTGTGGAGGGATATATCAATCATTTCTGAACTTTCAAAACAGCGCATATGGGAACTCATGACTTGGACAACGCAAATTACTTTAAATAATCGAAAGATTCCCCCGTCATATATAACTATGAACTGTGAAAAGAGAAAAAAAAAAAAAAAAAAGAATTGCACTAAAAATCCTAACAAAAAAATTAAATATATATTTTTTATATCATATATGTATGTATATATGCTTCGTTTTGAATAACTTATTTGGTTGAAACTTGACCCCAAGCCAAGTGGGTGGAAAGAAAGTTCACGGAATAAATAATGAGAAGGGTTTATATCCATTACCCACATGGTCTTTAATTACATGATGTTAAGCATAGATTGGATCAAATGATTGAAAAAGTCTGATTATTTATAGCTTCCCTCAAACTTTACCCGTCGGGTAGGTTTAGATAGTGAGAAAAGAATTTTTTATTTTCAATGAAAGTTTAAAGTATTATTTTTTAATATTATTATTATTTTGAGATTTAAAAAAATTGAATTGAGATTTAAAAAAGTTGAATTGTTTGTTATATTTTGTGTAGAAATTTGAAAAAATTATAATGATGATATGATATTAGATCAAAATTTTTGTCTCATCCCACTTACCAAACCTGGCCTAAGAGGTTTGGGTACTAAGATGATTTCAGATGATTTGAAAATAATAACAAAAAAATAATAATAAAATATTAAATAATAAAAAGTAATGGTAAAATATATGCTCTACTACCCAAACATATATAGCCTTTTGGGGCTGTTATCGGCAGAATTACTCTTATTTGGTTTCAAGTATAAGAGGCTTGAACAACAAAATTTAAAAAAAAAAACCAATTATTATTATTTTTTTTTATAAGATAAATTCAAGAAGATTTCATCTCTATTCCTTCAATTACTCTTTTTAAATTTCTTCATTAAAATTAGATTTTCTGATCCTTCAATTACTCTTTTTAAATTTCTTCATTAAAAAAAAAACGGTTCAAATATTTTCGAATAAAAATAGTAAATTTTATCTCAAAAAACCTTTTGGGACAGACTTACGGGAACAAATTGGAGATGAAAAACCTTTTGAGACGAAAATCTTTAAATGTCTTTTTTTGTTTATTTTTAAAGTATTTTTTATGTATATTGAAAAAAATACAAAAAAAAAATGTAGACTATTAATAAATAAATAAATACAAATTTAAAAGAAAAACTTGATTGGTACAAATGATATTTTCGGTGTACCTATCATTTTCTTATTTATTTTTTTATTTTTTATATATCATATGAGTTTAATAATTTTCTCCATCATGAGGAAAGCTGCTTCTGCGTGCAATATGAGTGGGAGGGCAAAATTGGTATCTTATCATGTAATTATAAAACACGTATAAGGATGAAATATTAGACCAATTCAACTACCTAGACTTTTCCTAATGAATGGAGGGCGACGCATTAATTGGTATCTTCCACGTACGAAAAGAATACAATATTCTTACGGATTGTGATGAGTTGTTATTATTATTTATTAATATTTTTTTATTTAGTGATTAAGTAAATATTTTTTAATAATATTATAATTTTTATTTAATAATATTATAATTTTTTTTAAATAATATTTAAAAATACATAAAATAAAAAAAATTTAACTTTCTCGAGATTAGAATTTGTAGACTACACCCATCTAGCACGACTCTTTCTTCTATATATTGCGAGCGTGAGGGGGAGAGCAGCAATGGCTCTCACATCATGTACTTTACATTAAATGATATTACTCATGCCCCATCGCCCCCATCTTGTAGATATTAGCAAATGAGAAATGATATTTGTAATCGTGATTGTGTAAGCGGTGTGCAATCGTTTTGAAAAAAGTGAATTAATATGGGACACACATGAAAAAAAAAAATTATTTTTATAACTTTTTTTTATTCATTCCGTACAACCGTTTACATCCCGCTTACATGTACCGACTGTATCTAGAAGTTCTGTTGGCAAATATGTTCCGAGAAAATTAAGAATTTTTTAGTAGTATCGGAGGATTTTTCAGTATTAAATTAAAAAAAAATTAAAAAATATATAGGATTATGGGAACAAACTGGGGATGAAAAAAAATTAAATGTACTTTTTGTTTATTTTAAAAGCATTTTTTATGTATTTTGAAAAAAAAGAAAAAAATGTAGACTATTAAAAAATAAATAAACACAAATTCGAAAAAAAAAAACCCTCATTGGTACAAAAATAAATAAACACAAATTCGAAAAAAAAATTTTCAGTAGTATTGGAAAATTTTCTTTTATTTCTTTTCTTCTCTTCTAATCAAGCTTGTATTAAAACTAAATGTATAGGATTACTACAAATTCACTAAATTAAAGAATATATATTAATGTAGGAGTTATGCATTGCATATTAAGTAATGTAACTTTGGTGTCAACATAATATATAATTTGTGACATGAATTTAGGATTAAGTACTCAATAAATTAATGGTGGTAGGGTCGAAAATTCGTGATTGGTTCATATAAAAATATAAATGCAATATCCCAACAGTGTAACATAATTAAATATATAATTGTGCTAATTATTGCATGCTAATTCATCATGCACATATATATATATATGCTTGTTTGGTATAAAATTATATGATTTTTTCTTTCAAACTTCGTTACCCATATATCTTTATTCCGCCAATCAGCTTTTATTTGCCCCAATAATCTTATTATTATTATTATCATCATGATCGTGATGATCATCAAATTGGCTTTAGGCATCATAATTAATCATGACCATATAGGTTGTTGATTTTTAACCCTATTTATGTGCAAAATTAATCGTGCTTATGTAACATCAAGTCATTAATTAGCAAATGCATATGTACTAATTAAATATTATAAAATAATGTAATCTTAAATCAATAGTTGTTCGATGTTTTCGTACAAGTACTCCCCCCATGCAGCACTGCATGCAGCTCCATCTCTCCAGTAATATTTAGGAAATTATAATTAGTGAAGTGTGTGTATATATATATATATGTATATATATATATGCATGTATGTATGTATGTATTAAAAAATGCTAGCCCACATAGCTATTTTATTGGCTCCTCCCTCACTCTTTCTGCAATATCCCGGCCACCTACCTAGACTTTCGTCACTCAACTTCTGTGCGTGACTCTTTCCATATATAGTACTCCACCTACGCGATCTTTCCTCACTTTTTCCATATCACTCTTGTTTATCAGATTACGTACATTTTTCTCTTATTTTTTTCTTCTCTCCAAAATTTGAAAGTTTCAATCTTGGTTTTTTTTCCAAAATTTTGGAAGTTTCAAAGGAAAGTCGTTAATTATATTTATATATAGACCAGCATCACTAATGCAAACTTAAGAAGTATCCAAATGCAACGTCTACATTGATAGCATTGAAGTTTTAAGAAAGTAAATTTACGCAAATATTGCAAGAAACACTTAATTTTCATTGGATTGAGGAAAGATACTCCGTTTTTCTCCTAAATCATCTATTTACGATCATTTTTACCTCCTTAAGAAATATTTTATTTCAAATCTTGGAAGTAATTCTGATATCGATTTTGGCCAAAGTTTTGGTAGTCTTGTTTACTTATGTATTTAATTTTCATACAATAATTTAGATTTTCATTTTTTTGGAAAAATTCTCCTAATTTTAAAATTTGAAACTACTTGAGTCCGTTTTGTGGGTTTCATGAAATAATTTGGAATTTTATCATTAATTAATATTTTTCAGAGTTTTTTCTCTGTGTTGCATATTCTCTCAATCTCAATCCATAGTTTATATGATTAATTGGCCATGAGAATAATTCTTATTTTGCTCGACATCAGTTAGCATCAAAGTTTTAACATTTTCATTAGCTAATTTTCATTGGTTTTTGTAGTTGATGGTAGAGGTCATGGACTGCATGGGTAGGTTATGAATGAGGAAGACCCTCACCATAATCATAACTTACAGGATGTGATAATTGTAGATTTTTAGATGCAAATAGTGTAATTAACCCAACATCAAGATGGGCAGAATCTAAAGAATTAGATGGATGACCAAAACTTTGACTCCAATTTTGAGACCCTGCATCACAATCATATTTTATTTTGGAAGCATAGTGTTCGAGAGGAACAACATGAAGACTTAGACTTCAAAGTTGATTTAATGAAAATTCTTGGTACTCTACATGTTTAAGATTTCGTTGATTTGTTGCAAGAGCCTGAGTGCATTTACTATTTTGAGGAAGAAGACTTTGAGAAGAAACATTTTTCCATCGAGTGAAACTCTATACCGATTTATGATATCTATCCTAACAAGGATAACCTAGTGGAGGAGATAACTATTTATATTAAAAACATAGAAAATTTGTAAAAACAATGGTTGTTAAGTTTTGAAGTTTAGATGAAACAATTTTTGAGATAATTAATTATGTTGATTTGCTTGGAGTTGACGAATTTCCTTTTTCAAATTTTCCGATACAAAATATTGTTTTTGGATTTGAGATGTGGGGGACAAAAAAACTTGATTTTGGAGTACTACGAGATGCTCAATATTATTTTATATCGATTTGGTAAAATCAACTTTAATTTTTTCATGATCGTTGGAAAAAGACTAAAAATTAAAAAAAAGAAAACAAAAAAGAAGAAGAAGAAGAAGAAAGAACGGTGAGCTTAATTGGATATCCAAAGACTCAGGCAAAAAAGTTTAATATTCAAGGACGAATTTTCTCTAACCCAGTGAGATGATGCAAACCCAAACGGTTATGGGGTGTACGTCATAGTTCAAATTCTACGTTGATTGTGTTGAACTAATTTGAGAAGGTGAATCTATGCAAATATGAAAAAAAAAAAAAAAGAGCTTAATATCCTCCTTGAGCCGGGGCAATATTGGGCTTTTCCCCCCGATTCATCTATTTACATTTATTTTTTCCATATTAGTAAATATTTGATTTTATGTTTTGCAAGTAATTCTGATGTCGATCTTAACCAAAATTTTAGTAGATTCTTGTTTATTTGCGTATTTAGTTTTAATCCAAATTATTGCATTAAAATTAAATACATTAAACAAGAATCACGCCAAAATTTTTGCCAAAATAAAAATCATAATCACTTCTAAGACTTGAAGTGAAATGTTTCTTAAAAAGTTGAAAATGAACGTAAATAAATGATTTGGGAGAAAAGCAATAGATATTGCCCAATCCATTGAAGATTCACATTTCTTGCCATATTTGGGCAAATTTGCTATTTTAAAGTAGTTGATCAACGCTATCAACATAGATACTGGACTTGGATATCCAATATCAATTTGGGTTTCCATCAATGATAGTCATTAAGTGCTATCAAAGATCACAACTTTCCATTCTGGCTATCATGTTTAAAGCTTTGGGTTTCCATCAATGATAGTCATTAAGTGCTATCAAAGATCACAACTTTCCATTCTGGCTATCATGTTTAAAGCTTTTTCCAAATAAAAACATAGAAATAGTGGAAATGGACATCTTAAATTAAAAAAGAAAAATAAACTGCTTGGAATGCCCCAAATAGCAGCCTCCAACTGTAGTTACCATTCAATCATCAACTCTTTGGCTTATAGTAAATCACCAGATGGTGCAAGATTCCCTTCTTTTAGCTGTCCAGCTTTCTTTGTATTTTTCTCAAGAAGACCATTTGTCCTTTTAAAAGAAAGGAAGAGTGTAAGGCCTTGTACCTAGAGGGATAGTGAGTTAGTTCCTATCACCAAAATCACATCCCAACAAATACAATTATAGTCCAAATAATACAGGGAAACAACTCTATAACTCGTAAAACTCCTTTAATTAAAAGTATACGTTCTGCCACAAAAATAAGATCAATAAACTCCTCCAACACATAATAATAATAAAGAAGTCCACAAAGTCTAGTAAAGTCTTCAAAATTCAAAAATTTTTAGATTCATATCATACAATCATATACAAATTTTTAGATTTCATATGCGCTCTTTTTATACAGTTGAGAAACATAATACCAAAAATACTTATTTCTACACTAGTCATGACAGAAAAGAAGATAATACAATTTTTCCTTTCATGATAGAAACAAAGTCTTACTTTCATTCTCTCTAATTGTCTCAAGAAGACAGTTTGTCCCTTTGAAAGAAAGGAAGAGAATACACAACTAGACTTCTCCCTTCATGCCTTATGATCAAGTGAACTTGAAGTGTCTCTTGTTAGCAGCAGTTCAAAGGGCCACTCCAAAGCAACTTTTCTCAATCAATTGACTTATATATATTAGTATTCGTAGTCTAGTGGGATCCAAAATAAAAAAGAAAATATTTATTTTAGAGTATTCATGCTTTATCAAGGATTCATTCTCACTGCAAATTATCATTTTCGTTAGAAAGACTTGCCCAATCAAGCACCATTGGAAACCTTTTGTATGTTTGTGGTGCTCTTGACCCCTATTTGTGTATTGGCAGGAGTCGCGACACTGGAATGTTGGCCGCTTGGATTAAACACCCCTCACATAATGTGAAAACATAGTGTGTGCTCGCATGCTCAACAAATATGTACATTTAATTCGCAGGAGAAAAATAAAAAGGGTAGTCAATTAATTCTAATAGTACAATAAAATATAAGATTACATCACCACTAGTCTCCCAATCCCTGACATAAAATTAATACCATCATTCGACTAAAAAGAAAGAATACACCAATCAACGCTATATAAGCAGAAAGGTACCCAAGTCTTCACTCAGGCGGAGCCAATCCTCCAAATTCATATATGTTCTCTACATCAAAGTCTACAGTTTTGCAGAGTGGAACTGTAGATGTGGGTACCACGAGAGATTTCGTAATCTTAACAAGTAAAGTCATAGATTAACACCCAAAAATACTGTAGAGGCAAAAATTGGCTAGGAATAGATGACTAAATGATAAGGTTTATCTTATCATTATTTGTTTAAATTTGGATGAATGTTAAATAAGAGATGACTTTATCTTTAACAACATTGAGTTTATCTAGATGTTTATAAGGTTGTTTAGATAAGTCAATTACATGTATTTCGAATTCATAAGAGTCTGTATTTATCAAGACCCGAAGCTAAACACAGATAAGAAACTACAGTGAAGAGTTATCGCGAAATGTCAGCAACCCGTCAGGAAACGTTCTATCGACTGTCTCTACCCGTCAGCAGAATCCTACTATGACTGAAACTCTTTCCAAAATTTCTATTTAAAGAGATTCAGTTTTGTATCTCGATAGGGAATTTGAGCCATGAATTTTAGAGAATATATTCTGAACATTTATGAGAGAAAATTTACTTGAGAATTTTCATTGAGTTTTTCATCTCTTCTTGAGTGTGATCATGCTTTGAGTGTGAAATAACATCGATTGGATTTCAGCCCCTAGAGTTCTAGGAGGAAAGGCAACATTTGAAGATTGACAGAGGTTCTGGCTGCTACTGCGATAGAAGACAAACGGGTCGTTTGTCTAGTCAAGTAAGAGAGTCGAATTGCAAATGTTTTGTAATTGATTATTGCTTGTAATTGTTCTTCAAATAATAAGATTGACTTTCCTGGGTTTGGCTGCCCCATAGGGCTTTACATTTAAAGAGTTCTTTAAAGGGTTTCCCTTCGTAACCAATCGTTGTGCCTTACAAAGTTGATTATTTATTTTAAAATATTTTATTCGTTTTATAATCTTGATAATTGATATCTAACATATTTGTTTAAGAAAAGTGGTAGACAATTTCGTGGTTTACAGGGATACGTTGGGAATTTCAATTGGCATTGGAGTGTGGTTCACTCATTCGAGTGTGATCCGTGCCCTTGTAGATCATGTCGACGTCATTATACGTTCTACCATACTTCGATGGGGAAAACTATGCTTATTGGAAAGTTCGTATGAGGGCTTTTCTCAAGTCTTTGGATGAACGTGTATGGCTTTCGGTTGAACAGGGATGGACTAAACCCGAGACATCTATAGATGCTTGGACGAAAGATGAAATCAGCAATTGCAATTTGAATAGCAAAGGACTTAACGCTATTTTCATGGCGGTATCTCCCGAAAAATTTAAAAGAATCTCCATGTGTGAGATTGCTAAAGAATCTTGAGATATTTTGGAAGTTACACATGAAGGCACAAGAATAGTAAAAAATTCGAAATTGCAGATGCTAACCTCAAAATTTGAAGAGATTAAAATGTTGGAAGATAAAAATTTTTATGATT
This sequence comes from Carya illinoinensis, assembly GCF_018687715.1. Taxonomy (NCBI): domain Eukaryota; kingdom Viridiplantae; phylum Streptophyta; class Magnoliopsida; order Fagales; family Juglandaceae; genus Carya; species Carya illinoinensis. The sequence continues at coordinate 3,844,916 of NC_056766.1, forward strand.
TTTATACTAAACTAAATGATATTGTGAATTTCAGGTTTAATCTTGGAGAAAAGGTTGAAGATTTCAGGATCGTGAGGAAGATTTTGAGATCTCTACCGGAAAGATTTCGGCCTAAGGTTACTGCCATCGAGGAAAGTAAGGATTTGGATACAATAAAGGTTGTAGAGCTGGTTGGTTCCTTACAAACGTATGAATCCTCATTTCCTCAAACAAGAAAAAGTAAGTCTATTGCTCTCAAAATAGTAAAAGAGGATCAAGATGATTTTTCTGATGAAGAAAATTTTAACAATGAGGACATAGATCTCGTAGCAAGAAAGTTCAGAAAATTTATGTTTAATAAAAAGTCTAGTGGAAAGAATAAAGAGGTAAAGAATTTTTTGCAAAGAAAAATTATTTTGAAAAATGGAATAAAGAAAAATATGATAAAGTAAAGTATCATGAATGTTCTGGTTATGGTCATATAAGAATTGAATGTCCAAATTTCAAGAAAAGTAAAGGAAAAGCATTGAATGTCACACTTAGTGATAGTTCAAAATCTGAAACTTCAAGTTCATCATCTGCTTATGACAATACTTTTGTGACTTTTTCTACTGTTGTTAATGATTTTTCTGATATTGAGCTAACAAAATCTGAAAGTGATGATGACAATAGTGATTCGGAGGTTGCTCTAGTTGTGGATGATCATGAGTTGAGTTTACAAGAAGCTTACAATGATGTGTGTGAAGAAGTGATCAAATTAAAGAAACTCAACAAGAAGCTGTACAAAAAATTCACTGATATGGAGAGTGAGAAAAATAACTTGTCTGATACATCAAAATTTCTGATATTAAAATAGCAAGATTAAGGGATCAAAAAATTGCATTAGAAAATGAGTTGGAAAAAGTTCAAGAAAAAACAGCAACACAAAAATTAGAAGAGATGTTGAGTTTTCAAAAATCTAGTTGTGATCGCACGGGTTTGGGGTATATGACTTCCTAAGGTATGGAACTTAAAGACTCATCATCTGCTGCCACTTCATCAAAAGATATTATTTTTGTTAAAAGAAGTCAAAATGAGGAAGCTCCGAAGAAAGCCGTACCTAAAACTCATGTTCCAAGAGCCTCACATGATAGATCAATGACAAAGAAGCCCAACCAAGGTAAGTCCAAAAGTAAGTTTATTCCTACTTATCATTATTGTGGTGTTGTTGGTCATATAAGGCCAAATTGCTTTAACTTTTAGCAAGTGCAGAAAATGAATGGTGAAAGAAATACACAAAGAAGAGGGAAGAGTCTAGAAAATCAAGTTGAGAATATGAATCAACAGATAAACTTTTTAAGTCGCAAACTTGGTAAACTAGCAGATTTTTGCTTTCAAAATAAAGAAAATATCATACAAAATGGTGTTGATGAAAAGAATAGGCCAAAATTTAAAGCAAAGTGGGTGGTCAAAGAAGATGCCATGTCACATTAATTAATAAGACTACTTGCATGTTCTTAGATTCTTTATATTATTGCATTAGTCTAGGACATGCATTTTTTTTTTCTGTTTTGCTTTTATGTTTCTGTTTTTCAGTTTTAAATAAGAAAAATATAATATAAAAAAAAATCTAGTTTGGTTCAAAACTTTTCTTTAAGGAAAGTACATGCTTGATATGTCAAAGTTTGAGCACTTGTGTTATCACTTAATAAATTCTTGAACCTATGCATCTCTCTATTTTGTACGATTCGCCTTGTGCATACTAACCCTTTGGATTATCTTGGCAAAGTTCATTTTCAATGCACAGTGAGGAACTTATATGTATGCATTTTATAATTAAAGTTCACATCATTTAATGAGATGCTCATCAAAGAGGGAGTTCATGCCTTGAATTGACTAATACTAGTTGAACCTAGTATATCAATAAAGAGCTCTCCTCTTGCCAAACACAAAGAGTCAATCCATATGGAAAAATTCGGTGTTAATTCATTGCGAAAAAAGACAAACACCCTACACGAATCTACCACCTTAAGTTCTTTCAGAAAAAATCATTGCTCTAATCATTATGGAAAAAGATGAGCAACAAACATGAACACAAAAAGGGGTGTACAAACTATTGTTTGGAGGAGATGCTCATATATCTAGGCCCTAGCATAAAGTTTAACTTTTAAGGTGAAGCAACAAACTCTTGTGAGCATTTATAAAAAGCAATCATTCATGAATAAAGGTATCATAAATATATTGAAGAAATGAGTTCATAAAAATGCTATGGTATAAGTATACTCACTCACACACTCACATGAACTTTGACATTGAAGATCTTATGAGGAGTGAACATCCATAGTGATTGTTGCAAATAAGAGAGTGTACTCTATTGAATTTGTTTTGTGAGTTACACTATGTTTGAACTAAGATGCATATAGGCATGTTACTTGCCCTATTGCTTATTTTATATATTTATATATAAAAAAAAAAGTTCAAATTTTTTGTTATTTTTATATTTTCTAATCTCTATTTATTTTGGTTTATATAAAATAAATACAAAAATAAAAATATAAAGTTTGTGTTTTGGGTCAAGATGGTGTACTGTTTTTTTTTTTTTTTTTTTTTTCTGAAACAAAATGTATAAGTCCCAATGGGACTTTTTGGTCTAGCACGTGCAACGGGAGGGTCAAGCCTTAAAGACTTAAAACCCATCTCCTACCTCTTTTATTTGCTCCCAGCCCCCGATACTAAGCCGTCTCTATACCCACTTTCACGGCCTCTTGGCTCCTTCACGCAAGCCTCATTTCATGGTGCCCCTTTCATTTTCCTCTCTTCATTTTCCATTATCAAGGTAAGTATACTCGAATCCACTGTTTTTTTTTTTTTGTTTCTTTTTTCAGTTTTATGTTTCGGCATATGGATAGATGAAGTATGTGTGGAGGGTTTTTGTTTTTAAGAAGCATTGGACTGTTTTGTTGAGTTGAGTTGCCTGTACATGAGTTGCTTTTTTTGTTTTTATATCTACTCTATACATGTATTGAGGACAAGTTTGTGTAGCTCACGGGATTATGGCCTTTGTTTTCTCACGATTGCACACCAAGTGTTTGTGAAAATTCCTAACTCATCTCAGATCCTTTATTTTTGGCTATTTATAGTGGTTCTCTTATACATATGGCAAGCCCATAAGCGTGACTTGATTTTGGCTATTCTTTTTTGACTTGATTGCAGTGTTGATCCAGATGAGGTTCAAAGAAAGGGAAAAGCGAAAGAAGTTCACTCCTCCTGTGCCATTTGAGAACTCTTCAAGTGAGGATGAACTGATACTAGAACCTGTGCAGTTAGGAGAAACTTCAGGTGCATTTAATCCATGAAAAGTTGAGACACATCAGACTTTTTTTTTTCATGGCACACATAAGTGGTATTTATTCTCTTATAGTTATTGTCAGATTAATGACAAAAAGGGGGAGTGTTGAAAGTGCAATATTTAGGTATTGTGAAATTGAGGGGGAGTTTAATGAATTTGCTAAAATAAATTTGTTGAGGGCGAGTTGAATGATATTGAGGGGGAGAATGTTTTTATTCCTGATTATTTGTTTAGAATTTCTACTCGGTTTCTTCATTTGTTGTTTGTGGTTTTGACAGGTTTTATATTATATTCATCAAGTTGGTTTTGTCACCAATCCGCCAAAGGGGAAGATTGTAGAAGCAAAAATTGGCTAGAAATAGATGACTAAATGATAAGGTTTATCTTATCATTATTTGTTTAAATTTGGATGAATGTAAAATAAGAGATGACTTTATCTTTAACAACATTGAGTCTATCTCGATGTTTATAAGGTTGTTTAGATAAGTCAGTTACATTTATTTCGAATTCATAAGAGTCTGTATTTATCAAGACCCGCAGCTGAACACAGATAAGAAACTACAATAAAGAGTTATCGCGAAATGTCAGCAACCCGACAGGAAACGTTCTCGCGACTGTCTCTACTCGTCGGTAGAATCCTACTATGACTGAAACTCTTTCCAGACTTTCTATTTAAAGGGATTCGGTTTTGTATCTCGATAGGGAGTTTGTGCCATGAATTTTAGAGAATATATTCTGAGCATTTATAAGAGAAAATTCACTTGAGAATTTTCATTGAGTTTTTCATCTCTTCTTGAGTGTGGTCATGTTTTGAGTGTGAAATAACATCGATTGGATTTCAGCCCCTAGAGTTCTAGGAGGAAAGGCAACATTTGAAGATCGTCAGAGGTTCTGGCTGCTACTGCGGTAGAAGACAAACGGGTCGTTTGTCTAGGCAAGTAAGAGAGTCGAATTGCAAAGGTTTTGTAATTGATTATTGCTTGTAATTGTTCTTCAAATAATAAGATTGACTTTCCTGGGTTTGGTTGCCCCATAGGGCTTTACCTTTAAAGATTTTTTTAAAGGGTTTCCCTTCGTAACCAATCGTTGTGTCTTACAAAGTTGATTATTTATTTTAAAGTATTTTATTCGTTTTATAATCTTGATAATTGAGATCTAACATATTTGTTCAAGAAAATTGGTAGACAATTTCGTGGTTTATAGGGGTACGTTGAGAATTTCAAATACAAACACAAAATATGGACATTTTATAGTAAAGGGGAAAACTTGATATCTTTAGCTTTACAAAAATTGTACAAAACCAATTTCCTTCTCAATATTTACAAGAAAAATGACACGCTCAACATCACCATTTTTTTAATTAAGGTATGCACCATGGTCTCCTATAGGGATTATATGCACAATCTGGCTCCCTTCGTCACACCATGGGTAACGACCGTATGTATGACTTCATAACGAGCAACGCCTAGCTCCACGCCTTGTGTAGAAGTGACTAGGCATCTTTTAGCCTCTGCCAATAGAAAGGCCACGAAGTCGGCTTGAGAACGTTTCTGTCTTGTCCAAGCATGTTTTTGCTCAGCGATAACCCATGAAACGTCACTCAGTTTTACACATTCCCGAGTGATCAGAAGAGTTCCACTGATATAATACCCCATCTCAGCTTGGGGTTATGATACGCACATACCCACAAGACACGTTTTAATATTTTGACAACAAAAATTGTAGTTGTTCTAAGTTTATAGTACAAGCACAAAGCATAGCACTAATAATAAATTAATGATAGATAATAATTAAAAGGCAATTATGAGACATGTAATTGTTAGATAACGTGGCACAACATAATACAACAATCAAGCCTAGCATAGCACACAATTTCATATTATCATGTTTTCACAACTTCACGCGATTCCTAACGCTCCACTCAACCATCAGCTGACAATCCATCACAAACTACATATTTTACCCAATGCTCCACATGCCCTTGGCCACTAAACCAATCACAATCAGGCTACAGTCAAAACAAAGTTTTCCAATGTTAATTTTCTAAGGATCAATCTAGGGTTTTACTTACAATGCGGGACGATTGATTTATGGATGATCAAGTGTGCTAAGATATCCCGTGAGTGTGTGCATACGTGTGTCGAGTGGTGACATCGGGAGGCGTGTAGCATAGCAGTGGAAGTGGCAGCACATAGTGGCAGGGGTGGATCTGAATGAATAAATGGGGACCTACGACTAGGAAGACTAAAGGGTGGCAGATCCGACGTAATAGAGGGTAGAGGAAGGAGATTTTGGGGCGGAGGGTGTAGGTAAGCGGGGCGTTTGAACCCTAAAGGGATCTAGGTACATGTTGGGTAGATTTCAAGGAAGAAAGAAGTCAAACTGAGAGGAAAGGGTGAGGGGGTGGTTGGACGACCACCAGGAAGCTGCTAAAAGTGGTGGCCCGCGAGGGCACATGGTGGAACCGTAGGTAAAATCCACCTAAGCCGCACAGGATGGAAAACTGAGAGGGGGATTGAGAGATCCGGGGATGAAGGACGAGTGCCCACCATGGCTAACGTTGGACGGTGGCAGATGGCAGTGGCAACGCCACAATCAAGGAGAGAGAGAGAGAGAGAGAGAGAGAGAGAGAGAGAGAGAGAGAGAGAGAGAGAGAGAGAGAGAGAGAGAGAGAGAGGGGGGGGGGGGAAGGCACTACGTAAAGATGTTAGACGAGGGTTGGGGGGTGGGTCGGACAGACGAAGTAGAAGAAGTGTAGCCAGCAAGCTTATGGCGGGCTAAGGGGTTGCGAGAAGAAGAAAATGGGGGAGAATTGGGGGGGGGGGGGGGGGGGGGGGGGGCTGGGGGTGGTGGGGTGCAGGAGGGAAAAAGTTTTTAGGGTTCCTAACTTTAGGCAAAAATGATGTAGTATTTCAACCAAGGGCTGGGCCCAAAATTCATACTAACTTCAGATCAGCTTCACTTGATCATAAGGCACGAGGTGAGAAGTTTAGTTGTGCATGAATTCTCTTCCTTTCTTTTATTATTGAGAAAAGCAAAGCGAATGAAAGAAATATGGACAGTTAAAGGAGTTGATGATTGAATGGTAAATACAGTTGGAGGTTGATATTAGGGGCATTGCAAGCAACTTGTTTTTCTTCTTTCATTTGAGATGTCCAGTTCCACAATTTCTAGCTATATTTTTATTTGGCAAAAGCGTCAAACATAATAGCCGGAACGGAAAGCCGTGGTCTTTGATAGCACTTAAGGAATATCATTCATGGAAACCCAAATTGATATGGGATATCCGGGTCTAGTATCTACCTTGCTAGCATTGTGCTACTTTAAAAGAGTAAATTTGAGCAAATATGACAAGAAATGTGAATCCTCATTGGATTGGGGCAATATCTATTGTTTTCCTCCTAAATTAATCATCTATTTACGTTTATTTTTGTCTTTTTAAAAACTATTTCATTTCAAGTCTTGGAAGTGATCATGATTTTTATTTTGACAAAAATTTTGGCATGATTATTGTTTACTCAAGTATTTAAGTTTAATGCAATAATTTAGATTTTTCAGTTTTTGAGAAATTCTCATAATATCACAAACTAATTACAATATTACAATATTCATGACAAAAGCTTCTTAACCTTGTTGCCATGGGAAAAGCATCCAGCTTGCTCGCTGAAGAAATTAGATACGTGGATGATAAATAATAATTCAATAAAGTATCATCTAAATATTAAACTAGATGATAATTGTACAGAAAATAAGAATACTCTAGAAAGCACTATAGACAAAGTCTTTGCTGTGATGTAACTTTTTTTTGATTCTCTCCCTCTTGTATAAATATCTCATCATGTGTAAATGAAATACAAGGAAAAATATTTCTCATTCACAGACTCTGTTATGGTATCAGAGCAGCATGACTAGCTATCTCTCTCTAATTTGAGCTCTTAATTTACATGACCCCAAAATGAGCTTGAATCAAATAAACTTAGTTAAATCTATGAGTTCCCAACTACCTTTCTATAAAAGCTATCTAAATGGCATTCCAAGGACAACTAGCATGCTTTAGTATTTATTTTACTATTCTTGTAAGTTGAGGCGGGAAGTAGTCATTGGGTTAATGCTAAGTGTAGAAGTGATGTTAGGTTATAATGTTGTGGCTTTCTCTTTTAAAGGGAAGGTTAAAGAATATTGAATGAGTATTAACACATTTATACTATTTATTGGAATAGGACCTATTGTGATGTTGGAAGTATCGAGGAGCATAGAGGTAAGTAGCTATGACCATACTTCTTACGCCAAGCTCTCTTTGTAAAAGAATGTTTCTCTCTCTTATTGCAAATGTTCTTCCAAAAGAAAAGAGTAAATGCATATATTATGTACAAGCATTTCTTGGTAGCCCCTCGTATGCACCCTATTAATTATAATTGTGTGTATACATATAATGTAATTTAAGCACGTTAAATTCTAAATCATGAGATTTTCATGCATGCTTTCGATCTTAAGAAATTATCGTCTTTCCTTATACGTACTATGACATGAAATGTCTTTTAAAGAAATGCATATGCATTGAACTAAGAAAAGATAATGAAAACGTTTTGACTGCAAAGAAAGGAAAGAAATGAAATGAAAGTTTTAATGTATGAAAATACGTAACAGCCACATGAATGAAAGAGTACCAAAGGAATGGGCAGATTGCAATACCGGATAAGTAGTATTGGTAGTGCATCTAGTGCTACCCTCTGACTGAAAGGGATTCCCAACCCGTGGCCACGGGTGGAGTCCAAATCCAAAGGAAGACTGCTAACCTTTACATACGGAACGTAACAGTGTGTACCTGCCAAGAAGGAAAGTGAAACTCAATGTATTGTTTATATATTTATGTTTTCAAAAGAAAAAGAATAGATGATTAATACGTTAGCGGCATAGTGTACTAATTGCTAAATATTAAACTCACTTTGTGTTTATATTTTAAACATCCAGATAATGAAGAAAAAGCTGGGGAGCATGGTACTACTGACGAGGGAGAGGCAGATGCCTAGATTTAGCCTATATGGTTCGTTTGTCATGGTGATAGGTTTTCTTTTGATGTTAGTTTTATTTCTTTTGAATGAGTCCCTTGTTAATTGGGATATTTAAATATCCCAATTAACAAGGAAATGATGTAAATATTATGTATGGTATATGTAACCTGTAATCTGGCCTTGGGCCTTATATATATTGTATCTGTGGGGACTATGTCCACCTAATGCCAAAACTATTTTATTTTGTTATGGACTTACGATGGACTTTGGAAAGTCCCCCTTTTTATATGTATATTGAGAAATTGTCTATCAAGCATTTCTCTCGTATATCATGGTAACCTAGGATATACGTATATATATTTATATATCATGAGTGTACCATTGGACGGCTTTCTCGTTCCCGTTTCTGAAGGCAATCCCTATAATTGCATCACCTTCATCACAACGGATTTTGAAAGTCGTCTCCAAGTAGCATCTTTCACTCAAGCCCAATGGATATGGAATTGTTACATTCCCACACATTTTGCGGCAGTTGGGCTTGAGTACTTGGGCTGCCACTGCTGCCAACATCGCAAGCAGTATCATTCCAATGAATGAGTTTAATTGCAAAAGCAGCTTCGAGAATTCTCCCATGGCCAGACCCAATAGATTCTTTCAACAAGATAAATGTAATTCAATTGCGTTCGCAAGTACTGCTTAATTGGAGCCTCCTCCTAGAAATTTACAAGTTTTTGCGTTGTATGTTTGGGTTTGATACGTACTACTTTTCCAAGTCAGTGTCGGAGATCTTTCTTTTCACTCATGACTTGGAAAACGCAAATTACTTTCAATAATCAAAAGATTCCTTGCACTATTAAAATGGATGTGATTTAAAAAAAAAACCAAAATTTTTTTTAATAAGATAAATTCTAGAAGATTTCATCTCTATTCCTTCAATTACTCTTTTTAAATTTCTTCATTAAAATTAGACTTTCTGATCCTTCATGTTATTCAGTGGCCGGATCATTTCACATCTATTATTAAGAGGATTATAAAAATTTGGGAAACTTCACTGAACAAATCCGACGACAAAAAAAATATTAATAGACACTGCACTATAGTTACGTACATTCATGCATGCAGTATCTTATTCTGATAAGCAGATCATCATATGAGTTTAATAATTTTCTCCATCGTGAAGAAAGCTGCTTCTGCGTGCAATATTAGTCATGAGTGGGAGGGCAGAATTGGCAGCTTTTCTAAATATAAACACGTATAAGGATGAAATATTAGACCAATTCAGCTACCCAGACTTTTCCTAGTGAATGGAGGATCGGACGATGTACGCAATTAATTGGTATCTTCGATATGAAAAGAATACAATATTCTTACGGATTGTGATAAGTTGTTATTATTATCTAATGGCTGAAATTAATTAAACTGATGAAAAAGTCGACCGATCGACACTCATCAATTTTTATATCATAAATGTTTGGGGTCCGAGACTGATCTCGAAAGTGTCTATCGATAATTATTTCTTATTTAGTACGTAATTACGTAAATATTTTTTAATAATATTATAATTTTTTTAAAATAATATTTAAGAATATAAAAAAAATATATGGTATATGTTGCCCAGATGACTAACACAAGAGGGGGGGTGAATTGAGTTGTATTAAAAAAAATAACAATTATAAATCAAATATATAATATAAAATATAAACAAAATATGAAATAGCAATAAATATAAAGAGTAAGGGTAAGAGAGATGCAAACTCAGTATGTTAACGAGGTTCGGCCCCACTGCCTACGTCCTCGCCTCAAGTTACCCCTTGAGGATTCCCGAATTCACTATTCAATCTCCTTCAGGTGGAGATAGAAACCTATTACACCTTTGAACAACACCGCTACAAAGGATCTGTGTAGAACACCCTCTACACTTGCAATCACCTTACACGTGGTGATTCAACTATTCCCCGTATAGATTACTTTCTACACGCACAAGGGTTATACACACCCTTTTTTTGATACAAGAGCTGATAGTGGGTAGGTTATCAGAAAACACTCCTCAATGAGTGGAATAAGAACAATACAGCACAAACTATATCTCTCAAAATGAACAAGAATTAAGGCTCAATGCTTAGAGAAGAGAGAATGAAAGTTTTGAATGAATGTTGTATGCTCTGGATGTTGTAAATGTGAAGCTCTCAAATGATCTATTTATAGGCATATGAGACTTCATATTCAAATTTAAAAAGATTCACATGTCAAAGACAACATCATTCACTTTTTCAAAAAATTCAAATAAAAGGTTCTTCCTTTTCAATTGTCAAAGACAACATCATTCATTTTTCAAAAACTTCAAACCTAATCTTTTACTTTTGGCATATGACAAAAGGAGCACACTTTCCTTTTTCAAAAATTCAAACCTAATCTTTTACTTTTTGCATATGACAAAAGGAGCACACTTTACTTTTCAAATTTTTCAAACAAAATATCTACCTTTTGTATAAGTCTAAAAAAGCATCAATCACTTTTGAAAATATTCAAATATAACATGCACATGTGAAAGATGACAATCAATCATCTTTAATATTTTCAAAGTTCAACCCTTTAATCAAGGTATGCACATGTGAAAGATGACAATCAATCATCTTTCAAAATTTTCAAATTTAATTTTCAAAATATTCATGTACATGTGAAAAATGTATTTTAATGCTTTATGATAAAATATTAATTTTTGAGCCTTAATCCTAATTTCGAATTTTTAAGAGATTTACATATTACTCTATGACTTTAATGTGAACTTGTTCCCTTCTTGCTCATGCTTGGTTCCTTGATGTGCTTGACTCCATTATGTGGACAACTTGAGCTTGAGACTCATTCATTCTTTGAATTCATTTGTTATCATCAAAATCCATGTGTAGATATATAATTACACAAAGCTTGAAACCTTATGTTCAACAATCTCCCCCTTTTTGATGATGACAAATACTTGATAGAACCTGAAACCTGTATTAATACTTAAGCTCTCCCTGAGAATGTGCGTTAGTTTTTCAAGCAAAAATATATAAATATAATTCCAAGCATATATAACAAGTTTAGCAATTTAAACAATGTTAATGTTCTAATCTAAAACTTCTCCCCTTTTTGGCATCATTAAAAAGGATCGGCAGCAAATAAATGGACTGAAGAAAACGGTGCGTTAATAGACACTGTAGATAGTTGAAAAATGGAGCCGTCCGTGACCCGACAAGTGTTGCAAAGCCTCGAGGCCTAACTCTATGAATTTAGTGCGGCTGAAGATTTAAACAATCGCCTGATGTTGTTGACAAACGGGATTGAAGGCTCTAAGTTTCTATAAAAAAATGATCATTTTCACCTATCGGATACCACAAAAAATATATCGCTTCTTGACCTGAGTTCTGTTTTTCCATAACGATAGAATGGCCGAACAATTCTCTTCCACTAATGTTCCAGACTTGAATCAGGAACCCTTGACGCATCAACCATCAATCTTCTCTCCTGAGGCCGTCAATACCATGATAGGAGCAGAGAACTGTTTTTCTAGTAGGACTGATTATGAGATTATTGCAGAATCAAGAATGCTCAGTAGTCAATATGCTGCCTCTGTTACAATCATGTCTCGGAGGTTAATGGCGAGGATGAGTGAGATTGATCATCTTAACATCCAAATATCTGAGTTACGACAGAAGCTTGCTAATAAGGATAGAGAGAATAAAAGGCTAAAGCAGGAAAACAAAGAGTTGAAAAAATTTACAGATTGGTATGCTCATGATCTGCAACCACGAATAGAGGAGCTGGAACGAGAAAGGGTTCAGATACAAGGTCAACATCAGCAGATAACAGTAGAGGTTCATCGTTTACTAGAAAAATAGGGACAATCTACTGTTTAATCTCGCTGGCTTAGTAAGAAAACTTTTGACAATGTGTATCCAGCATATCTTGTATTTCTTTTGACTAAATAAGATTTGAAGAGACAATTGTTTGTCTTGTTCTTTATGCTATCTCTATAAAATCAGTCTTAAAGTTCATCCGATTTGTATCAAATCTTATTCTCATCTCTATAACTCATCTGCATTCCTTCAACATTCTCGCTTTAAGTTTTCAATTCTTTTCTCAATGGCTCATTCTTCTAACATTCCTTTAGATTCATCCATGAGGTATTCAGCACCTGAACATCCTGTCCTTTCTGCAGCTACCATTGGTGCCATGTTGCAGCAAGAGAATAATAGTTTGGCTAATAAGTCAGACTCCGATGCTATCTACGACTTGGTGAGTCTTGGGACTCGCTACTCATCCTCTATTGTTGCTTTTTCCCAGCGAGTACAAGCCAAAAACCATGAGGTTGAAAGGCTTAAAGAACAAATTGTTGTACTTCAACGAATTGTTCAAGAGTCTCATACAAGGGAAGGAATCATTTGGCAGAAGAATAAACAGTTGAAATCTCTATTAGATTCTTCATTCCGCTTGCCAGTTCCCATGGATAGGAATGACATGATATTGTATGAAGAGAATGAGCGTCTCAAACATGAGGCTAAGAACCTCAAGTTTATGTAAAAGTATTTAAAAAATATCTTTCTATTTTTATGAACTCTGATCTATCTTTTAAGAGATATTCATAACATGCATCATACCTATTTCTCTTCTAATCATACATAATCTATCTTCTGGTAAAGGTTTTGTGAATATATCTGCTAACTGATCGTGTGTGTTTGTGAACTCTAGTACTATATCGCCTTTCTGCACATGATCTCGAAGAAAATGATATCTTTTTTCAATATGCTTAGTTCTAGAATGTTGTATTGGGTTCTTTGAAAGATTTATAGCACTTGTATTATCACATTTGATTGGAATGTGATTATACATGAGTTTAAAATCTTCAAGTTGTTGCTTCATGTAGAGAACTTGAGCACAACAACTACCCGCAACAACATATTCTGCCTCAGCAGTAGATAGTGCAACAGAATTTTGTTTTTTACTAAACCAGGAAACTAGTGCATGACCTAAGAAATGACATGCTCCACTAGTGCTTTTTCGATCTATTTTACAGCCAGCATAATCTGCATCTGTGTAGCTGATTAGATCGAAAGATGTGTGCTTAGGGTACCATAACCCTAGGTTAATTGTACCACTAAGATATCTAAGAATGCATTTAACTGCAATTAAATGTGATTCTTTTGGAGATGATTGAAAGCGTGCACATAAGCACACACTAAACATAATATCTGGTCTACTGGCTGTTAAATATAATAAGCTACCAATCATACCTCAATATATCTTCGAGTCAACTGGCTTACCGGATTTATCTTTATCAAGTTTAGTTGATGGGCTCATTGGTGTTCCAATTTCCTTAGCACCTTCCATCCCAAACTTCTTCAATAATTCCTTAATATATTTTGATTGATTGATGAATGTCCCACTTTTTGCTTGCTTAATTTGCAATCCGAGAAAGAATGTAAGTTCTCCCATCATGCTCATCTCAAATTCTTCCTGCATAGTCTTAGCAAAAACTTGACACATATTTTCATTAGTAGCACCGAATATTATATCATCAACATAAATCTGAATCAAAAGAATATCATCATTTTCATATTTAATGAAAAGAGTTGTATCGATTTTTCCTCTTGAAAAACCTTTTTTTAATCAAGAAACCACTGAGTCTCTCGTACCAAGCTCTAGGAGCTTGTTTGAATCCATATAGTGCTTTTGTGAGTTTGGAAACATGATTTGGGGAAATATGATTTTCAAAACCTGGAGGTTGCTCAACATATACCTCTTCATTTATAAAACCATTTAAGAAAGCACTTTTAACATCCATTTGAAAAAGTTTGAAATCTTTATAACAAGCATATGCAAGTAGCATTCGAATAGCTTCTAATCTTGCGACTGGTGCATATGTCTCATCATAATCGATTCCTTCTTCTTGATTAAAACCTTGGGCTACAAGTCGAGCCTTATTTCTAGTAATGATTCTGGACTCATCTTTCTTGTTTCTAAAAACCCATTTTGTTCCAATAATAGTATGATTTTTGGGTCTAGGAATAAGTGTCCAAACATCATTTCTTTCAAATTGATTCAACTCTTCTTGCATAGCTAGAATCCAAGATTCATCAAGAAGTGCTTCATCAATATTTTTGAGTTCAATCTGAGATAGAAAAGCAGTATGATTGCAAATATTTCTAAGAGATGATCGAGTACTTATATCTCTTGAAGGTTCTCCCAAAATTTGTTCCACTGGATGATCTTTCACAAATTTCTACTGTTTGGTTGCATCTTGTATTAAATTTTGATGATCTTTCCTGATGGCTTCCTCTATTGTGTTCCCTTTGTTGAGATTGAGACTTTCCATATTATTTATACCTCCTGTTTCTTCATCAATAGATTTCTTGGAGAGTGGAGAATTAGATTCATCAAATACTACATGCATAGATTCTTGTACAGTCAAAGTCTTTTTATTGAATACTCTATAAGTTTTACTATTAGTAGAATACCCGAGAAAGATACCTTCATCAGATTTTGCATCAAACTTGCCTAAATTATCCCTGTCATTCAAAATAAAACATTTGCATCCAAATACATGAAAGTAACCAATGTTGGGCTTTTTCTCATTCCAAAGCTCATAGGGAGTTTTATTTAACTTAGACCTTAGCGTAACTCTATTTATAACATAACATGCAGTACTTACCGCTTCGGCCCAAAAATAACTAGGCAAGTTGTTCTCATTGAGCATTGTTCTTGCCATCTCTTGAAGAGATCTATTTTTCCTCTCTACTACCCCATTTTGTTGAGGAGTTCGAGGAGCAGAAAAATTATGCACAAAACCATTTTCATCACAAAATGTTTCAATATTTTTATTAACAAACTCTTTTCCCCTATCACTTCGGATACTTGAAATAGTATAGCCCTTTTCATTTTGAATTCTCTTGCATAACTTGGTAAAGGCATTATGTGCCTCATCTTTATGAGCAAGAAAGATGACCCAAGTATATCTAGAGAAATCATCAACAATAACAAATGCATAATATTTTCCTCCTAGACTTGCAACTCTATTTGGTCCAAAAAGATCCATGTGTATCAGTTGCAATGGTCTAGTAGTGGAAATATGTTTCTTGGTTTTAAAAGAAGTTTTTGTTTGTTTACCAAATTGGCATGCATCACAAATTTTGTCTTTAAGAAAATTTGTTTTTGGTAAACCTCTCACAATATCATTTTTTGAAAGTTTGGAAATAAGTTCCATATTGGCATGACCTAATCTTCTATGCCATAGCCAACTAGTTTCATTTTGAGCTGAAAAGCAAATAGCATCTTGTGAGGTAATTTCTTCAAAATCGATTGTATAAACATTATTGTTTCTAAAAGCAATAAAACAAATATTACAATCATGATCATTCAAAATAATGCACTTATCCATTTTGAAAGTAACTGTAAATCCTTTATCACATAATTGACTTATGCTCAAAAGATTATGTTTTAGACCTTCAACAAGTAGAACATCTTCAATTATGAGAGAAGATTCATTACCAATTTTACCTATTCCCACGATCTTCCCTTTCGAGTTGTCTCCAAATGTCATGTGTCCTTCTTCTTTAGATCTAAGATCAAAGAACTTAGTCTTGTCTCCCGTCATGTGTCTTGAACATCCACTATCTAAAAACCACTTGTTTTTGCTTGTGGATGACTTCATGCATACCTATAAAAACAATTAAAATGATTTTTCTTGGTACCCAAGTTCTTTGGGTCCTTTATTTATTAGTATTAGAAGAAACAAAATTTTTAGGTACCCATATGGCCCTAATAGTCATTGTATGATTTCTTCTAATAGGACAAGTATAATAATTATGACCATTTCTATTACAAAAATTACAAATAGCATGTGACATATATGAAGAACTTGAATGATTATAATAATATCTTTTTTTGACAAAATTATTTTTATGAAAAGAATTTTGAATATTGGTCTTTGATGTAGAAGGATTATCAAAGAAATTTTTATAAGGTTTGTATTTTTGTTTTGGCATATATCCCAAACCTGCCTTATCAAAAACACATCTTTGACTACCAAGAAATTTTTCAAGATTTCTTTTTCCATTCGTAAAGTTTTCAACAATATTTTCTAAATCGGTTTTCTTCTTATTCAACTCAAGATTTTCATCTTTCAAAATGATACTTTCTTTTCTTAAAATATCAATTTCGTTTGTTAAAGAAGAATTTTTCTTTTTCAAAGCAGTATATTTGATACCTAATTTTTCAAATTCCTCATAAACCTCTTCTTAAACATTTTGCAATTTTTCATATGAAGGATCTTCAATATTATCAAGATTTGTTACCTCAATGTCATCTTTAGCCATAAGACAAAGATTTGCCGATTCTCCATTGCTTGCTTCACTATCTGAGCTACTTGAATCATCATCCCATGTAGCTTTCATTGCTTTCTTGCCCTTGTTTCGATCTTTCTTTAGCAGAGGACAATCTGGCTTGATATGACCAGGCTTATTGCATTTATAACAAATTAAAGTGTCATTTTTACCTGAATCTTTCTTGGAAAACTTTTTGAAGGATTTCCTCGAAGGAGTTTTATTTTTCTTTAAGAACCTCTGAATTCTTCTTGTTATCATCGCAACTTCTTCATCTTTGTCTTCATTTTCCTCATCTTCATCACTTTCACTTTCATGAGGAACAGCTTTAAGTGCCAAGCTCTTCTTTGACTTTCCTTCTTCTTCTCCTATTTTCAATGTGTACTCATGGGTGATAAGTGACCCGATGAGTTCATTCACTTCAAGCTTCTTGAGGTCTCTAGCTTCAAGAATCGCTGTCACTTTTGATTCCCAGCGTTTTGGTAGAGTTGAGAATTTTTCTTACTATTTCCACCTTGGAATAAACTTTGCCAAGAGCTGTCAAGCTGTTTATGACGTTAGTAAAACGAGTGTGCATACTAGAAATAGATTCATCATCATTCATCTTAAACATTTCATATTCATGAGTAAGAATATAAATTTTTGATTCCTTGACTTGCGAAATTCCTTCATAAGTAACTTTCAAGTTATCCCAAATTTCTTTTGCCGTAGCACAAGTCATTATTCTATTAAACTCATTTCCATTAAGAGCATTAAATAATAAATTCATAGCAGTTAAATTCAAAGTATAAATTCTATCGTCTTCACGATCAAACTCTTTTTCTTCCTTTTTGACCTTTACTCCATCAACTACTTTTGTAGGAATATAAGGTCCATTTACAATGCATTTCCAAATTTCTCGACCTTGAGCCTGAAGGAATATTCTCATTCTAACTTTCCAGAATGAGTAATTGTCTCCACAAAAAAGTGGAGGCCGACTGCTAGATTGACCTTCACCAAATGAAGCTGCAATGTTAGCCATAAGATCTTAACTCAAAAGATAGTTAATCTTATAATAGAGCTCTTAGCTCTGATACCAATTGTTGCCCAGATGACTAACACAAGAGGGGGGGTGAATTGAGTTGTATTAAAAAAAATAACAATTATAAATCAAATATATAATATAAAATATAAACAAAATATGAAATAGCAATAAATATAAAGAGTAAGGGTAAGAGAGATGCAAACTCAGTATGTTAACGAGGTTCGGCCCCACTGCCTACGTCCTCGCCTCAAGCTACCCCTTGAGGATTCCCGAATTCACTATTCAATCTCCTTCAGGTGGAGATAGAAACCTATAACACCTTTGAACAACACCGCTACAAAGGATCTGTGTAGAACACCCTCTACACTTGCAATCACCTTACACGTGGTGATTCAACTATTCCCCGTGTAGATTACTTTCTACACGCACAAGGGTTATACACACCCTTTTTTTGATACAAGAGCTGATAGTGGGTAGGTTATCAGAAAACACTCCTCAATGAGTGGAATAAGAACAATACAGCACAAACTATATCTCTCAAAATGAACAAGAATTAAGGCTCAATGCTTAGAGAAGAGAGAATGAAAGCTTTGAATGAATGTTGTATGCTCTGGATGTTGTAAATGTGAAGCTCTCAAATGATCTATTTATAGGCATATGAGACTTCATATTCAAATTTAAAAAGATTCACGTGTCAAAGACAACATCATTCACTTTTTCAAAAAATTCAAATAAAAGGTTCTTCATTTTCAATTGTCAAAGACATCAATCACTTTTGAAAATATTCAAATATAACATGCACATGTGAAATATGACAATCAATCATCTTTAATATTTTTAAAGTTCAACCCTTTAATCAAGGTATGCACATGTGAAAGATGACAATCAATCATCTTTCAAAATTTTCAAATTTAATTTTCAAAATATTCATGCACATGTGGAAAATGTATTTTAATGCTTTATGATAAAATATTAATTTTTGAGCCTTAATCCTAATTTCGAATTTTTAAGAGATTTACATATTACTCTATGACTTTAATACTTATATAATTATATTGTGATATATTTAATATATATGTATATAGTATGCTATTATATATATTAATAATATGCTAATACTATTGGTCTATTTGTATATAATAAATTAGTAATAGTTATTAACTTATTTGCTATAACTAATAATACACTAGTACTAATACTATAATTAATAACTATATATAATAATAGTAATACTATATGTAATATACTAGTATTACTATATCTCTTCAAACACTACACATTTATTAATACTTTATGTCATACTATATTAAATAATAGTAATACTATTATTACTAATACTCTGTGTAGTTATTTTAAATACTATATTACTAATACTCTATATAGTTATAGTGATTTAATAATATCATATTACATATTAAGTTAACTATACTAATACATTATAAATTTATACATATACGATATATTATAATTTATACCATAACTCTTATAATATGTAATTAATATATTAATATATACGAGTACTATATATTATAGTTAATAGTTATACATTAAATAGTATAATAATACATTGATACTAAATATATATAGTTATAGACTTATAATGATTTAGTTATTATGAATTTACGATTAGTTATAGACTATTAGTAAAGTCTATATATTACGAATCCATTATAAGTCTATAACTATATATATTTAGTATCAATGTATTATTATACTATTTAATGTATAACTATTAACTATAATACATAGTACTAGTATATATTAATATATTAACATATTATAAGACTTATGGTATAAATTAGTATAGTATTACTTATAGTATTAGTATTATAATTTACTATTAGTATAGACTATTAGTATAGTCTATAAGAATTTATAGAATATACTAATAGTCTATAACTATTAGTAAAGAATTTATAGAATATACTAATAGTCTATAACTATTAGTAATATATATAGTTATAGACTTATACTAGTATTAGTAATATTAGTTATGTTGAATCAATCAGTTAGTATAACTATCAGTAATTTGTATTAAACTATTAGTAATTTAGTATAGCTATATTATATCAGTTATATTAGTTATGTTGAATCAATCAGTTAGTATAACTATTTTCTACATTATTAGTATTAATAATATTAGTATTAGTTATAAGCATATATCTTATATTAGACTTAAGAGTCTTAGACAATATAATAGACTAATAGTATTAGTACAACTGTATAACTATATATTAATACTAATTATAGTGAAAAGTATAACTATATAATAGTATTAATAGTAGACTAATTGTATAGCTATATATTAGTATTAGTTATATTGTTATAGTGATTTAATATATTATAATTTCTATATTATAATTTATACTATAACTCTTATAATATGTTAATATATTAATATATATAGTAGTACTATATATTATAGTTATACATTAAAGAATATAATACTACATTCATACTAAATATATATAGTTATACATTTATACTTATAGTGATTTAGCTATATATTAATATTAATATTACTTATAGTATTTAATATAACTATATAGTCTATATTAGTATAAGTATAACTATAGTATATTATAATATTAGACTATTAGTATTAGTATATAATTATAAATATTAGTATAAGTAAAAAATTATATAATTAATTTATAAAATTATTTATATAAATTATATTTATTTATTTTTTATTTTTTTCATTCGGTCCGGTCCAAAAATGGCCGGTCCGGTCGGTTTCGCTGGTCCGAACCGGCCGATTCTCACCCCTATCAATGAGTACAACTCTTTTCATATACAAAAATGCTGAATGTATTTGCCGTGCATACTCGTGAAGGAAGCGGTGCTTACGTGGAAAATGAAACATACCGTTTTAGTCAAGTGGCAAAAACGAATCGTTTTGCCCTTCCTTCATCTTCCCGTGAACTCTCCCTGTCTTCGTCTTCCCACCTCTTTCTTCCCATGAAGCTCTGCATCTCCATTCCCATGAAGGGATGCCTCTCCCTCCCACGGTTCGCTCATCACCTTCATTTTCAAGGCCAAATCTCACCGTTTACCCTTCCTCCTCACAAGATCTTGTTTCCTTGGTAGTGTTTCCGTCTCCCTTCTTCAACCCACGAGTTTGTCGATATTATCATACTTATCAACACAAATAATATTGCTCGTGTGCATCAGACTTTCAAGCCAAAAAAAAGTGTAGTGGAAATCATATTCAAATAGTCAATATTCTACACTTTTCAAAATCCTTGAAGAAAACTTCAGTGAGGTCCTTTATCATGTTAGTCAATCAGTACCTATTTTAGTAAGCTAATTTTATTAGATGGACGATTACTGCTCTGGGTATTACAGAAGTTCCAATGTTCCATAGACTTTGTGAGAAAACAATCTCCTTTGTTTATTGAGAAAGGTCTGAGTGAACACTTTCGAGGAAAGAAGCACAAAGCCAAAGAAACTGGGCTTAGTTAACCCAGAGAATGGCAAGATTTCCAGCTCAAGATCACTGCCAAAGGAATGTACTAAGCCTTCGCAGCTTACAGAGATTATTAATATTGGAAGCTCAAGACTGGAGACAAAATTTGAAGGGGAATCAGTTCACATCTTCTTGTGGAAGGGAGCAAATACACACGAAGATCTAGTTGAGAGTAGTAGTTGATTGAGAAAAGAAAAGCAAAGATCTTACCCATGTCTGATGAAGCTATCCACGAAGACGACCCACACGAAGATCTTATCAATTTGCACCAAAGATCCAACAAGTCATATTGCAACGAACGGGCGATCTAAATCCATGAAGCTCTTTGATCCCTACCAGTCGTAGAAATCACTCGCGCCAATGAATGTTGTAGTGGTCGTAGAAATCATGAAAAAGATTGGCCCTTTTCATCTACCCACGAAGACCCAAAGATCTGCCTTTTTCATCTACCCACTCGAAGAAGAAGACAACCACCACACGAAGAGCTCTGAGTGTCTTTCTTTCTTTTTTTGTCGTTCTTCATTTTTTTTAATTTAACTGACGTGGCCTGCACTCTTGCCTTGCATTTGCACACTCCGACTGACTGTAGCAAAATTGTTTCATATATGTTGTTCTCCTATATGTTGTGAGCGTGAGAGGGAGAGCAGTAAAGGCGCCCTCTCACGTCATGTACTTTACATCAAATTATTACTCAAGCCCCATCGCCCCCATCCTATAGCTGTTAGCAAATATGTTTCGAGAAAATTAAGAATTTTTCAGTACTATTGGAGGATTTTTTTTTTCTTCTTTTCTAATCAAGCTTGTATTAAAACTAAATAGGATTACTACAAGTTTACTAAATTAAGGAATAAATATTGTAAGAGTTATGCATTGCATATTAATTAATGTATAACTTTGGTGTCAAAATAATATATAATTGGTGACATGAATTTAGGATTAATTACTCAATGAATTAATGGTGGTAGGGTCTAAAGTTGGTGATTGGTTCATATAAAAATATAAATGGAATATCCCAACAGAGTAATATAATTAAATATATAATTGTACTAATTCATCATGCATATCTATATGGTTGTTTGGTTTAAAATAATTATATGATTTTTTCTTTCAAACTTCGTTACCCATATATCTTTATTCCTCCAATCAGCTTTTATTTGCACCAATAATCTTATTATTATTATCATCATGATCGTGATGATCATCAAATTGGCTTGAGGCATCATAATTGACCATATAGATTAATTATTTAATTAGGTTGTTGATTTTTAACCCTTTTTTTGTGCAAAATTAAACGTTGTTCTAATGTTTTGGTACAAGTACTCTCCCCATGCAGTACTTTTTTCTTTGAAAATGTGAATTCATTCATCATACCAAAATTACAAATATGACTTATCAATACAGGAAAATCCAGACTAT